>NC_143212.1:9070439-9373469 GCF_030267445.1 Bombyx mandarina | reverse complement strand
GTATTACCTAAAGTTGTAGACTTTTTTTTATTTATTCCTTAGATGGATGGACTAGCTGACAGCCCACCTGGTGTTAAGTGGTTACTGGAGCCCATAGACATCTACGATGTAAATGCAACACCCATCTTGAGACATCAGTTCCAAGTTCTCAAGTATAATTACAACGGCTGTCCCACCCTTCAAACCGAAACGCATACTGCTTCCTGCTTGATGTTATTCCTTCACCGTAGAAGTCAATCGTGACATTTGTTGAGTACGTGTTTCATTAGAAAAATTGGTACCCGCCTGGGATTCGAACACCGGTGCATCGCTCAATACGAATGTACCGGACGTCTTTATCCTTTAGGCCACGACGACTGACCGAGTCAATGATAAGTTTCATTTTAATATCAAATAT
Source organism: Bombyx mandarina (assembly GCF_030267445.1). Classification (NCBI taxonomy): domain Eukaryota; kingdom Metazoa; phylum Arthropoda; class Insecta; order Lepidoptera; family Bombycidae; genus Bombyx; species Bombyx mandarina. Next base: position 9,373,072 of record NC_143212.1, on the reverse strand, counting down.
CGTTCATCAAGTTAATTAAATTCACAAATCAAGAACTTGCAAATTGTAATTATACTACATTCGTATTTGAATAAATAAAAGCTTTCTAGATCTTATTCTTAGTTAATCTGAACGACCGCTGCTGATAAATTCAGTGTTGTATAATGATGATCCTCCTTGCGTCGATAATCCTCAGTGCTGAGGGTCGTGGCCTCCTCTAACAACTTTCTTCTGTATTATCATGCGCCATTCCTGCCTGTCCTCGGCTGTGTCGATAGCAACGTGGTCTGAAGTATTAAGAGTGGAGCGTATCTGGTCCTACCAGCGCATTGGACTTGGATAATGTTGATAGACTGCGACAAAGGTAGGCAGCGGCTTGGCTCTGCCTCTGGCATTGCTGAAGTCCATGAGCGACGGTAACCACTCACCATTAGGTGGGCAGTATGCTCGTCCGCCTACAAGGGCAATAAAAAAAAATAAAAAAAAACCTGATCGTTAACGAAGAGCAGCCTGTCCCCGGGTATGAGGCGGCCGTCCTGCTGCGCCACGCCGCCCGGCACCAGCGAGCGGATGACGACGAGCGTATGCGCGGGCCGCAGCGGGTCCTGGTAGTCCAGGATCGAGAACCCCAGACCACGCTCGCCTTTCACTAGCTCTGTTAATCACAATGAAATTCCTGTGCAATTTGATGTAAACTCGTTCAGATCAACAGAGGATGAAAAACCTGTGATGTTAAGTGGTCACTGGAGCCCATAGACATCCACAACGTAAATGCGCCACCCACCTTGAGATATAAGTTCTAAGGTCTCAAGTATAGTTACAACGGCTGCCCCACCCTTCAAACCGAAACGCATTACTGCTTCACAGCAAAAATAGGCAAAGTGGTGGTACCCACCCACGCCTACTCACAAGAGGTCCTACCATCAGTAATTACGCAAATTATAATTTTGCGGGTTTGCGTTATTTCTGACGGCCAAATTTTTTCTGTAGAAAATTTGTTAGTAGTTACCACGATACTCAAATATCAACGAATAAAACCTGGGTCATCATAAAAACTATAGAATATTTGAAAGGTTGAAAATAATTTAATGAAAATAATAAGAGTGAAATTAAACGGCCAATGTAGTGATTACGTACGACCGGCAAAAAGCGAAAAATTATTCTTCAGTCTCATCAATCTAATACTTCAGTTTCGGCTAAGTTTCCAATGAACTTTTAATGAAAAGTTTTTTTTTAATTAATTGTAAAACGCGCACATCCCTATTTGTTCTCCTCGTGGGTCTTGGAGGGGCATGCATGCGGGCGGGCCGACCACGAAGCTTCGAGAAAGGAGGCAGCCCTACAGTCGATATAGCACCATCGAGCTGTACCTTACATCGAAATCATTAAAAACTATAAACCTTAAACTGGGATAGTTTTAATTGGTTATAATTGTTAATTATAATTAAACTTTTAATAAAAAGTTCATTGGAAACTTTTGCCACAGGGACATTGATAAAACTATATAACACTTTAAACTGGTCTTAATTTACATTTGTTAAGACAAAAAATGTTTGGTACCTATTATCTGGGGCTCAGAAGACCACATAGCAAGTCCGGTTAGTGGTTCGAGACTCCGGGAACGAACTTTCCCAGCGGCGGACAGCGACCCGCCTTCCTCAGCACCCGCACCCGCCAGGCTACCGTCCGATTTCGCCTAAAGTATTAATAAAAATGATTAATTTCTACATTAAAATAAATGCCACTGAATAGTCGAGGTTAGGTGCGCCTTACGGTGTAACAGAGATTTTTGAAGAAGAAATATATTTTATCTTTTAAACACAGAATCAAATAACTACTCTATCAACATAGATACAGATAAGTTACCAAGGCTACGTCAAAGATACAAATCTACAATGAATGCAACGAGAAATTAACAGCCTACCGCCGATTCAGAAGAACGTGCATTTTGTAAATTTCAGCTTTATATCTATGGAAATTACATCTGTTTTTACAATACATAGATTAGGATAAGGATTTTTATTTTAACAAGACACAAGTATTGTTTCGATACCATAATGTCGGAAATGCCTTTTACTTATTACTTTATAGGGAACTTCTTACTAGAATCTCGATTACACAAATTAAATATGAATCATTCATGCAAACAAACATATTTTACCGTTCTCGGCACCTTGTAAGAGTTAATGGGCACTTTACTAACAACCCCAAACATCATGGATACCGATTTTGGTCACTGAAAAAAGACATCAGACCTGTTCATTTTGTTTTTTTAAAACTTTTGTTTTTGTCTTATGCAAATACACAACAACAATGAACGCATTGAAGTATGAATGCCATTTTAAATAAAAGGTACCTTATGTCAATGAACAACAAACGCGGTTACTTAAACATACAATTGTCAATCTGGATCTTAGAACAACTACATTTCTTTCTGATTGACAGACAGACTGATTCCTTAATTTATGTAGGTGTCTGCGATAACGTGTACAGCCTCCGCGTAATAGAGATAACATCATATTAATTAATCAAGCCTATTTATTATATTAATTATAATAATTATATTACTTTATCAATGCCTATTACTACTGACGCAATCGAATTTTTTAGTTTAAAAAATAGGTTAACCAATATTCTAGCGCAATTGAAACTTCTACCTAATTTTGCTTGCTAAAATGTCGACTTCGGAAGTATTAGCTGTAGGCTCTGTTAATTCCTAAAAACCAGGTCAAAATAGTTGAGCGGTGTCCTAATTTTTTTCTCTAAGCATTAACATTCTATTTTAGCAATGATCATACGAATAATTAATCCGAGTGGAATACTGTACTAATCAAATAATCACCATTGCAACATATGTGAGCCCGTACGGACAGGTTCAACAATTCTGTCTTTTGCGGCACGAAGCTATCATACCTTCCAGTTTCGTAAAATAATCGTTATACAAATCAATTGAGACTCTGACCTAGTTTGACAGAGGGGACAGCTATGTGCCAGCACTTGACACCAAGTGTAATTTGAGTTTGTTTATTCACTAATAAAATAAAATAGTTTTAGTTCATCTAATACAAATGGTTTTTTTTCTTCTGGTAAGTATATAATAGTTATAAAACGCATTTAACCTTCACTAATGTTGTGGCAGGCGGCGCCAGGTCGAGAGGGGGAGCAGGTCGAGGTCTCGCACACACCATGCAGACTTCACTCGATAATTCCTTCAGGATTGACACCACTTCTAAGTGGTTCATGCCCAGGAGCCGATGACCGTTCACTTCTGTAATTTATTTATTTAATAATAAGTACATGTAAACAACGGCAATTTTCTCATTTTCATTATTTTTGGAGGAGCCGGACACGAATCACGTTTTCCACATTTTGAACTTACGTCGCGTGTTGAGGGGCTGCCTGGGGCGATTCGCAAGATGTTCAATAAATCGGACAAATGGTCGTAGAAACTAGTAATTCGAAACTGAATACTCTGATAACATTTGGAATGTGGAATCTTTTTTTTTACTGCTGTCTGGGTGGACGACCTCACAGCCCACCTGGTGTTAAGTGGTTACTGGAGCCTATAGACATTTACGACGTAAATGCGCCACCCACCTTGAGATATAAGTTCTAAGGTCTCAAGTATAGTTACAACGGCTGCCCCACCCTTTAAACCGAAACGCATTACTGCTTCACCGCAGAAATAGTCAGGGTGGTGGTACCCACCCGCGCGAACTCACAAGAGTCTTCGAGCAAGATAATTGTTTGTGCTGATGATGGTTGCTTCGAATGTTTAAGCATCTCAGACCTGCCTATCGTTATTCCCAACCCCTTTTATTGCGCCATAAACTGAACAGACAGTTAAGGAACAGACGTATGAGACAGTATAGTGCGAGTACCGAGCAGCTCGTCGCCGGGGCGATGCACGGCGGCGCGGCCCACGGGCCCCTCGGGCAGCACGGAGCGCACGTAGTGATGCGGCCTCACCTCGCGGCCCCCCTCCACGTCCACGGTGCCTTCTAGCGAGATGCCCAAACCACCCCCACCGCGCACCACCACGCCTACCACTATCTCCACGTCCTCGCCTGCAACCGTCAAACATATAGGTACATTACTAACATTATAAAGCTGAAGAGTTTGTTTGTTTGTTTGTTTGTTTGTTTGTTTGTTTGTTTGTTTGTTTGTTTGTTTGTTTGTTTGTTTGTTTGAACGCGCTAATCTCAGGAACTACCGTACGAGGGCGGCACTGAAAATTTCGGGAATTAACGAAGTGACACAACATTACTATTTAAAAATGTATTTATTGCTTTTCGAAGTATTCTCCGCGAAATTTGACACATTTTTCCATACGATGGAACCAATCATTGAAGCAACCATTCCATTCGGAAGTTGGGGTCTCCAAAATGGCCTTTTGTAGGCGTCCACAGCTTCTTCAGGTGATGAAAATCTCTGTCCACGCAATTTATTTTTTATTTTAGGGAAAGTATAGAAATTATTAGGGCTTAGGTCGGGGCTGTACGGCGGATAGTCTAATAATTTTATGTTTTCTTGCTCTAAAAACTCTTTTGTTCTGTGCGCGGTGCGAGAACTCGCATTGTCGTGATGGAGGATGATGCGGCGGTTGCAGTTCTCTTTACGGAGTTCAGAAACGACCTGTGGCAAACAAATGCTAGCATACCATTCTGCATTAACCGTTCTTTGTCCCTCAATAGGAATAGTCGTAACATGGCCGGTTTTGGAGACAAACATGGCCACCATTTTTTTTGCAACACTCCGTGAACGAACAATTTTTGTTGGCTTTAACTCATTTTCGAACACCCAAACTCGTGACTGGTTTTTTGTTTCGGGTTCGTACGCGTATATCCAGGATTCGTCACCTGATACAATGTTGTATACAGCATTTGAGGATCCTGCGTGGAATCTTTCGAGAGTTCTGATGCACCAAGTAACGCGAGCCGCTTTTTGCTCTTCACAGAGCGAATGCGGTATCCATCGGGAAAACAACTTTTTTACACCTAATTGTTCATGCAAGATTATTTGTATTTGACTCATGCCAATGTCTAAAGTTGCCTGAATTTCGCGGTATGTCACATGTCGATCTTCCTCAACCAGCTTACGCACAGCATCAACGTTTTCTTGGGTGACTGCAGTTTTTGGATGACCTTGACGGGGATCATCACTGAGCTTGACACGTCCACGTTGAAACTCAGCAAACCAGCGATAAATTGTGGTTTTGGATGGGGCTTCATCACCAAATGCAGAAATCATCCGGTCAACACACTGTTTTTATGTTAAAGTCACTTCGAAAGTCATAATAAATCATCGCTCTTGAATTTTCTCGAGTCAATTCCATTTTCTCAACGACTAAACAAGTTTGACAAAACCTCGTGACAAGACCGAGAATCTTTTTTTAAATAAATAAATGGTATTCGATTTTTAAAACCAAGGAGTTTTCAATTAAAAAGATTTTAATATGACAGGAACTGTGGAAATATTCCATTCCTGCTATAATAGCCGGCAAACTTCGTGAGCATTTGTTGACGTAGTGGGGGTAAGTTTGCGCATGGTACACTCACGTGAAAAACATTATTTACTCTGCGTCATAATGCAATTAAATTATTAAAATCAACATGTATTTATTTATATATTTATGAGAACATCAACAAAAAATATAGGTTAATAATTGTAATAATTTAATCTTGAGGTAAAATATATATTCCTTCTATTAAATCAAAACTAGAGCTGTTGCCAAGTCTTGGTTCAGTTGAAGCGAAGCGGGTATTTGTAATTTTTCTTTTCGTTATCATAATCTTGACCATCATCATCACTGTTTTTATCACCCGAGTTGCTATCATCGTGATGAGTCGACATAGGGATCATCAGTGTAGTTTACAACTCGGTCGGTTCGGTCTACTTTTTTGTCTATAATTAATTATTTTTTGAAGATATTCGATTCGTAGTAATCGCATGTAATTTTTTTCAATTACCAGCTTCCGATTATTTTCTGTTTTTTTCCAGCTGAAGCCTAGCTCTTTCTTAATTCGTCGTAAACTTCATACCGAGCCATTAAAATTTATATCTTCTTTAAATTTTAGCAATTATAACAAATAACTTAACGATTAATAACGATAGACTTTTCACTGTACGCAAGCGTACTTTTGGGAGCAAGCGGAACGAGGGCGCGGTGCGGGGCGCAAGGTTCGACTGATCTACCAATAACGCGCTCGATACGATTTCCCCTGCCGTCGCGCCTCACCCTCACCACCAAAGTGATCTAAAATTCGGTTCTGCGCAGTCAAGGTCATTTGCTCAAGAAGTTTGCCGGTTACTATACTTTTAGTGCAGCCTAGTACGCGATTCGAAAAATTGAAAATTAAAAATTTGAAATATTCTTTCAGTGATAATTATCAGAATCGGTTCAAGCATTCTCGAGAAATCGGTGAACATACATAGATAAAAAATGGTGGTCGAATTGATAGCCTCCTCTTTTGAAGTCAGCTAAACTGCATGATTTTGGTACTTTAAATAGCTCCTTAACATTCTATTATTCTAAAATATTTTCACTTTCTACGTAAATGAAGTCGCGGGTAAAATTTTGCGTTATGCCAAAATAACTATTCCACGCGGCCGAAGTCGCGGGCAAAAGCTAGTACATTAAAAATACATCTTTGGATGTTTTCTCTTAATGTGGTACTAACTTCAATTTTTGCCTACACTCAACTTTAAGCAAAGTGCTGTTTAATCTTAACATCTGGAGCCTCATACATCTCGTGCGCTCCAGTGGTGATATTTTGAAACGAGTTCTTCCTCCAGTGTTTTCTTAATGCTATAACTTACTTAATAAAAGATTGTGATTTTCCACAAATTAATTAAAGTTAATAAAGACTATTTAGGACAGCGCTTGTAGAAACGATGGTGTGGCTTAAGGTATTAAATGTTTACCTAATATAGCTTGCCATTTCCTTCTTATAGTTTCTTTTTGTTCAGGAGTCCGTGGCATCTCGAACGCTGGTGCCGGACGCAGTGCAGTCGCCGGAGGACTGCTGCGAGTTAGAGGCACAGCGTCATCTGTGCCGTTATCCGTACTGTAATATTAGAGTCATACATTAATTAAAATGTTATATTTCAATTGATACACTAATCATTTATTTATTAGAATTAGAATTAACCGTAAAGTTAATATTAGATACGATGCACTCCATTACAAGCGCCATACTGGAGTTTATAGTAAATTTGAGACATGATATTCAAATATTAATTGCATTAGTTTAAGAGATTGTCCAATCGGAGCGCACGATTACTTTTCTGTAAAAACGGGTGCGATGATGTCGCGATTTACGAAGACCTGCAACAGATTTTACCACTGATTTTACGATCTCTCACCATTTTATTTGTGTGTATATTTATATTTAGGCTTCACGTATGTTCCACTGATATTGAGTATATTCATTATACGGCCTGCGGTTTATAGAATGGTATTTTTCAAGCTAATTTTTGCCAACTTCAAAACGCCGATGAATTTGAATTTATATCAGTACCAAGAATCGATGAAAATGCAATATTTTTATTAATTTGGCCTAATATGTCGACCGGGATAATCAGAATAAAAATATATTATTTGCCTTTTTAGTTCCCGTTTGCTATTTAAGCGTGTTTTAAAATACATATATGTTGCAACAATATTAAGTTTTTTTTTACTTGTTTTTTATGTACCTTTTTAGCTTGTGATGTGTATTGTGTGACTAATCTATATTAATTTATAAATCTACAGTGGTTTTTACGGATGTTCCGTTATAACTACTGAACCATGCATCCGATTGACTTCAAACCTAGGATCTATTAGAAAATACATGTACTTAATGGATAGGCTAATTTTTATATGAGTGTTGGCCTCTCTACACCAGTTGCGGGGGCGTTAATGATGATAATCTTTGTGAGAGGTGAGAAATAATAAGGTTAATTTTAAATGGCCAGCGAAGCGAACGGGTACAGCTAGTAAATAAAAAATAAAAAAAATTGAGCATATACTTACATTTGGAGGTTGGAGAGCTGTATTTCTATTTCAGGAGAAGGTGCGTCGGGACGGTGCATGTGCAGGAACGGGTTGGGCGGGGGAGGGGGGGCGGCCGCCTCGCCCGCCGCTATCGCTTGCTGCAGTTGCTCATATTTCGGACCACGCAGGTATCTAAAATGTTATTATTAATCGCTTAACATTGGCACTACTCTTCTGTAGCTTCCCGTTTTCTTGATATAGAATGTACATTCGAATAAATATTATGAAATTAATATTATGTACGAAAATAATTTCTTCCAAAAAAAAATATCAATGAGTAAAACGACATTATAATAATTTACTTCTATCAGAGAGAATTTAGTTTCAAAAGTATAGTACATTGTGCACCAAGGGAGAAAAGTTGGACATTTCCTCCCGCGTGTAAAATTGTCGAAAATGGCAAACACGCGGGATGAGATGTCCTACTTTTTTCCCGCGGTGCACACACTATTTTTTCTCCTACCAGGCCGAAAGTTCGACATTGTAAAAAACTTAGCACCCGTGGAGTACCGAGCCGGGGTTCAGAGGCGAAGCACTGGCCGGGGGTTGGGGGGGCGATGCCCCCCCCACTCATAAAAAAAACAATTTCACTGTTTTATAATTTTTAAATATACTACTACTAATTGAATAAGAACTGTCTGGTGAATTCATCTTCGTTTAATATTTCACTATTAAATTTTATTGCCTTTTGTTATCTCACTTTTACACTGAACACAATATTGCAAACTACCCGAGCACAACAATGACGGAAAATTTTAGGTAAGTGAAAGCAGACGTAGACACTAACGCGCATGCGCACTTGTCAGTACCCAGGGAGAAAAAGTCTTTCTTCCTTGTAAAGCGAACCGAACTGAAAACCGAACTTTCGGCGTAAGTAGGAGAAAAAATATTTACTAAAACACGTTAAATTTTGCTGTTCAATGATTATGAATGATATAATATATGTTTTAATGTTTTATGTTAACAATGACCTTTCTAGTTCTAGCGTGACAACGTTGCGACTCTGTTTCAAGGCGTCCACAGCGCGCTGGTTGGATTTCCCTGCGAGGGAGACGCCATCGACGGCAACGATGCGGTCATTGACCCTCACCATTCCGCTCAACGCTGCAGCGCTCCCCGGAGTCACCGACTTCACAAATATACCTGACAGCTCCTCCTTTTCGCAAACATAACCTGGTCCATGAACAACCAATACAATTGTGATGTGATGATGTGATGAATTAAATATAGGCATTTATAGGTTACATCAAGTTTGTTGTTCGGAAGTTCATGGATAATATTTTATAATTATTTAATACCATCAAAAACAGCATTCGTACAATCCTATTAGTTATATATAAACATATATCATAATGGTTATGTACTAGTTTAATTTTTTTTAATAATTTTGATTACTCTGTAATATGCCATTATTAGTCAAATCGAGTTCACAGCTTTGCCACCGAATATTAGCGTTCACGTTGTTATATCTGTGGGCGCTAGGAGCTTAATAAGTAAACCGTGACTTGCCATCGATGTACCAAGTTCAAAAATCGAACTTAATGGCGGTAACATCGGAAGTCGTCGTGGCCTAAAGGATAAGACGTCCGGTGCATTCGTATGTAGCGATGCACCGGTGTTCGAATCCCGCAGGGGGGTACCAATTTTTCTAATGAAATACGTACTCAACAAATGTTCACGATTGACTTTCACGGTGAAGGAATAACATCGTGTAATAAAAACCAAACCCGCAAAATTGTAATTTGCGTAATCACTGGTGGTAGGACCTCTTGTGAGTCCGCACGGGTAGGTACCACCACCCCGCCTATTTCCGCCGTGAAGCAGTAATGCGTTTCGGTTCGAGGGGTGGGGTAACCGTTATAACTATACTGAGACCTTAGAACTTATATCTCGAGGTGGGTGGCGTATTTACGTTGTAGATGTCTATGGGCTCCAGTAACCACTTAACACCAGGTGGGCTGTGAGCTCGTCCATCCATCTAAGCAATAAAAAAAAAAAAAACAAATTTTATTAACCGTTTTTATTTTGTTAATAGTGTTTATTTTGTTCTCCTGAAGTCTCAGTCGGATCCCACCGTTTTCCTGGAACATCTCATAATATTTCATGAAAAAAAAAAGTAAAAGAATCGCCATTACCTGCAATAGTAATCCCTAAGCCATTCTCGTCTTTCTTCAGCTGAACCGTGAATCTATCAACTTCTGGTGATTCAGCATCTGTGGGAGTATTATTTAGTTCTTTCAATAAACATCTATTATATTCGATATTCTATGTAATCGATTATGTTCGAACTTATTTTACGTGTGCAATTTACCTGAATCTGGAGGGGGTGTTATGGGATTGTCAAATACAAATCTCGTCGAAGTGGAGCTGACAGGCACGGGCTGCGTATGGAACACTTGCTCAAAACCAGCTTCCATGAGATAGCGATCCAGCGATTCGGGGTCTGACAAAAGCCTGAAATTATTTTATTATTATTACCCTTGTAGGCACACGGCCCACCTTTTTTTATTTTTTATTGCTTAGATTAGTGAACGAGCTCACAGCCTACATGGTGTTAAGTGGTTACTGGAGCCCATAGATATCTACGACGTAAATGCGCCACCCACCTTGAGATATAAGTTCTAAGGTCTCAAGTATAGTTACAACGGCTGCCCCACCCTTCAAACCGAAACGCATTACTGCTTCACGGCAGAAATAGGCGGGGTGGTGTTACCTACCCGCGCGGACTCACAAGAGTTCCTACCACCAGTCATTACTCAAATTAAAATTTGCGGGTTTGGTTTTATGTGAGTGGGTATCATCGTTCAATGCCAGGGGCACAGTCAAACCGCTGCCAACGAGTACTCTTCTCCAGCCTGGTTCGAAGAAAGACATGTCATAGAGCTAAAATTTACACTATAACAGTAATACATTAGAAAATGTATCGAGTATGAAACACGTCTTGCAAAACTGTCTATACGGCTCGGTGAGTTAAAGTAGACATGAATTCACTAAGGCCCCGGTATGGCTGGTATACACAGGTGGCGCTGACCACTGTTTGTCTTTAACACAGCTGTTTTATAAAAAAAGAGACAGGCATAGAGTGAAAGACTTCAGGTTTATTGCTTCTTGTTTTATTTTTCCGATGCACACAATATCAGAATTAAAACGTGCAATGTGGTACAAGTGTGGTATAACGAAGTACCTGGCAGGCACGACGGGAGCGGGTGACGCATGCAAGGCCGCCGGATCCACTGCTCGCGCCACGACGAGCCTCACACGACTACCGGACGCACGTAGCACACCAGCTACTTGCTCGGAACCCATCTCCATAAGGCTTACCTGAGCGGATAATTCGAATGCATTTTAATGGATTGTTGATATTAAGTGGATACTGGACCCCATAGACATTATTACGTGAATGCCACCACACTTTGTGGGTGGCACATTTACGTTGTAGATGTATATGTGCTCCAGTAACTACTTAACACCAGGTGGACTGTGAGATCGTCCACCCATCTAAGCAATATAAAAAAAAAGCCCACACCTCGAGACATATTATTATGGTCCAAGTCTTACTTGTATCATACAATGGTTATGTCATGTGTCATCCTTCAAATCTGACCGAATTACTGCTTCGCGGCAGAAATAGGCGGAGTGGTTACCTACCCGTGCCAGCTCACCAATCGCCCAACCAATATTAAACTTTTAGTAAAGCGAATGAAGGTGTGTGCAAAAGATAGTAAAATACAACATAAGTAGATACTTTCAACTGTTTGTAACACCAAACCTCTTCAAACTAAACCATTGCTTTGTTTTCTTTCATTTTCAAGAATCATAGAGATTATTAGAACGACTTTTACGGTTTATTCCAAAATGACCATGAAAATTGTACATAAGTCCATACGTCGGAAATAATAAACCCAAAATTAAACTGTAAAAGTAATTTATACTACATATATAGTTTAAACAACTTAGGCAAATATTTTTTCCTTAATAATGTTTTTTAAATGTACTAATATTCTTTTGTTTTGAGTATTTACATCTCCAATCTGTAGAATGTGATCTCCAGATTTTAGTCGGCCATCGCGATCAGCTACACCACCTGCTAGTATCGTCTTTACAATGACACCACTTGTTCTAGCACCTATAATACCTGTGTAAAATTAAATGAAATGTGAGCGGCATAAAAAATCTCCTCAATTTGATTAAGTAAAACAAAATTGAATTTGATACATGGTAGTAACATTAACTTGAATGTTATTAACAACAAAAATACATTTCAAGGCACTCATTAATCTCTCAGTCGAATAAGTTTTGAACATAACTAATGCTCACCAAATCCAAGGCCAGTTCCATCATTTACAAGATTTATAATTTCAACTTGTGCCCAGTCCCCTGCTACTACGTTGTGATTGGTAGATACTAAAGAATCATCATTACGAGACAAATCTAATAAGCCACGACTCTGAAAAACAAATTGAAATGAATTTATTGTGAATCATAATGCTCTCATGCTCTGTTTAGTACATTTTAGAAAAAGTAATAATAATAAATATTTACTAACAATCACGCCGCGTTAACTGGTCCCGTGGTAAGTTCGTAAAAACTTGGAAAACCATAAAAACTTGGAAAACCATATTCACATTTTAAGAATATTTGTAGAATTAGAAAAACATGTGACTTTTGTAAAACATAGTGTAAATAACAATTTAATCTTTACATACTTGTTTAGGAGACATGTTAGAGTCAACAGAGCCACTATCAAGTCCAAGAATATGTTCATTATCAGATCCAAACTCCATACTATGTGGAGGTGAGACCTGGGGCACCCTTTGCTCCTCTTCACCCTCTTGATTTCCATACAAATTTCTTGTTTGTAATGCCAAGTCACCTTTAGAGCAAATATAGTTATTTAGGAAAATTGGTTAGGTATAATAAGTTCCATATAAAAAATGGGCAATATTTTAATCAGGATATTTTTTTGGTTAAAAACTTACCAGCAGGAGTAATATCAAAATCTCCAGGTAAAATTGATGGGTGATGTGCAACCTGAGTTGCAAGCATGCCCACAGAGTCATGAAGTGTTGTAATACTTCGTAATATGGGACTCTCTAATAAACTTATTAGCATGTTCAAATCATCACTGGTTGCAGCCTAAAATTTGAAATGAAAATATATTACATATTTGTGTCTATTATTTTTAAACTTTTATAATACCAAAAGAATAATCAAATATATCAAAGAATATTAGACATGAGGCTACATAATAAGGAACTGAACAGTTAAGGAAAAAGGCAACTAAATACTTTTAATAATTTTCATACAAAGTTTCCATAACTTTTGTAAGCTTAACTTCATTATATTATGAGATGTTAATTGTGGTCAAATAAATAATTACCCAAACATAAACTATACATAGGTATGAAGGGTAGTTAATATTTTTTATTTAAAATCTGTAATTAAGCCTTTTTTCCATAAAACACAGGTTCATTTATATCACAATAGGACTATAAATGTAAATGTTTAAGTATGTTTTTTATAAATTTTAATGGTCTAAGGTTCTTCAATGATCATACTATGTAGCCCTGAAGGAGGCAGTTTTGATGCATCTTACCAAATAAAAATACAATACTTAATAAAATTTTTCTTGCACTAATCATTAGCAAATAAAAGATTTAGAAACCAAAAATTCAAAGAACTAAAAGAATAACTTCAAAAATTTTAATAAAAAATTACATTCTTGTTAGAAAATCTGAGAAATTTTCCTATCAAATAAAAAGAGAATTTTCAGAGAATTCAATCAAAAGAGAAATTTTGCAGAAATCAAGTATATGTAAAATACAGGCAAGTTAAGAGCTTTAAAGTCTGTTAGATGATCTACAATCAGTAATCTGAACTATAATCTATAAGTATAATCTATATTTTTTCGGAACTACAATTTTTAAAAATAATCCTAGTTTAGCTGCTTTTTCATATCGAATCTTTGCAAATGTAAGCAATGAAACAAATTAATGCTTAATGTTAATCAACCTTGGGTCTTTGTTTATATTAAATAAATCATTTCAACAATGGTCACAAGCACAACAATGATTAGCATTGTATGATTTTGGTTATTTTTCCAAAGCAGTAAGTTAATAAAAAATACTTTATTGCAAAACTACTTAGTGTACTATATTAAATGCTACGACTCAATTTGGCATAGAAAGCATATACTTTTACGGCTTATGTGATGAATAGCTTTGAAGAGATTAAAAATATATTAAGTTTCAAGAACTTTTAAAAAGAGGGAATGTTCAGTCTAATATCTATTAAGTTTTTAGTATTTATATGGAAAATCTCAGTTTAAAACAAAAACCTCATTTGAATTGGGGTGTAACTGGATATCATGATTAAATTGTGAATTACTCACTTTAAGCTTGGGATCATTGCTCTGGTCCACAGCAGCTTTCACACTTTCCAATTGCTGTAATGCATTTGAGACGTTCACGCCCAAATGCATCTTGAAAGCTATAGATAACGTCCGTATGTTAAATATCCATATGGCAATGCATCCTAAATTCCAAAACATTAGTTAAATACTCACATAAATTTCCAGAAAACAAAATCGAACCTTTGAAAAGTTTAGAGGTAAATCAAGATAAACTTATTTCGTTTTATACGTCGTGCAACTAAAAGTTGGTTTAACGTTTAGTTTAATATTGCTTAAAACAAAATTAAATTAATAACCAGGTAATCCAAGTGCCTCCCAAAAAACAACTAATTTTTAGTCCAGACTAGCTATTCACTCTCAAATAGGTATTAAGTGTATAATCTATGCTTTTGTTTTAATGGATTTTATGACCTGGTAACTAAGATCTTTAAGTCATATCTTATTTTAATTTATAATCTTATTTTTATGAAAAATGATAAAATGGAGTGAAATGAAATGAAAAGAAATGAAGATGATTAATTTAAGACATTAATCAACTGGGATGAAATTAAATGAAATAAGATGATATGGGATGAAATATAATCGCAATAAAATGGTGGTCATTTACTGAGATTTTTTCAGTGACTTTTTGGAGGAATCTGAGAAGTTACGTCCAGCAGCTTTGTTTCATTTTCCCATATTTGTGCACTTTCACAGATATTAAACAATTAATAAACCACCGCTATTACACATTTAAACATGTAAATGATGTACAAAGGCACTGCTTATTTCTTTAAGAAAACTCTTCCAGCAGACCTGTGAGAGGATAATAAAAAGTGATGAGTGTGTGTAGAACAAATAACACATTACTAAAATAACAAATACAACATGAGAATTGTAGTAATGCACATACACATAGCAAATATTTTAAGTAACACAGTAACACTCGTATATACGAAGAGTATAGAACCATGATCATTCGGTTGATGAGAGATAAAATTGTTTGACCTTGTATTTAAAAACAGAAACAGACTTGCAAACTCGGATGTCATCCGGCAACGAATTCCACAGTCTGACGGCGTGCACAGTAAAGGAGTGAGAATAGAAATTGGTTTTGTGGGAAGGGAATAACAAAACAGAACGTTGGTTGGACCTGCAGGGAGCATCAAGAGAACGAATGAAAGAGAATCGCTCACGTAAATATAAGGGAGAAGTGGGCTTATGTAGGATATTGAATAGGAGACATAATATTCGAGTATTCCTACGAAGGCGTATAGGGAGCCATTTTAGTTCTTTGCGAAAATGAGAAACATGATCGAATTTTCTGAGATTGTATATAAAACGGATACATAGATTTTGCATCCTCTCAAGTTTGTTTGTCAGTGGCATCCAAGTAGCAGGCATCGGCGTAATCAATTATGGGTAGAATGAGAGCTTGGACGAGAGATATTTTTTTATGCTGAGGTAAGAAGCCCTGCAGACATCTCAACGAGTGCAAGGCGAAATGCACTTTCCTACTAATCTCAGCAACGTGAGAACTCCACGAAAGATGTCGATCTACAATAACACCCAGATTTTTAACTGAATCGGTTAGAGTTATTTGAGTCCCATCCAAATAAATTGGGGGAGTATAGGATCGCTGAGTCTACTGCGCAATTGTTTACCCTCTATAATGATAGCCTGTGAATTTCTCGGATTAATGTGCAGACTGTAGGCTTTTGCCCATTCACTGATAGATCACTGTTCATCGCAGCAATAGCCGATTCAACGTCAGGCTCCGAGAAGTGGCGATATAGCTGGAGATCGTCTGCGTAGAGGTGGAATTTAGAAGATATAAGCCTAGTGACAGAGTTTATAAACACAGAAAACAGAAGAGGAGAAAGAACACCACCTTGGGGAACGCCCGCACTGACGTTCTGCCAATCCGAGAAAGTCTCGTCAAGACGGACACGTTGCGTGCGCCCCCGAAGGTAGCTATCAAACCAATTAATAGCAGACGAGGAGATATTGTTTGATTTGAGTATTTCGATCAGAACATCGAAGTCAACAGAGTTAAAAGCGCTGCTGAAATCTAACAACACTAATAAAGTTAGTTGTTTGTTTTCCATGGCCCAGCGAATGTCATCGGTCACTTTTAGAAGAGCTGTAACCGTGCTGTGGCCCTTGCGAAAACCAGATTGGAAGGAGCTAAGAAGATGTGGGAGAGGAGAAAAGACGACAGCTGACGGTGGACAATGTGCTCAAGGACTTTGGAAAGAAAAGGACGTATAGATATAGGACGGAACTGAGATGCCAAAATAGGATTGGGGCTTTTTGGGATAGGAACAACGTAGGCTTGTTTCCAAGAATCAGGAAAGTTGCTAGAGGTAAAGGAAAAGTTGAAAATATGGGTAAGTATAGGTGCTACCGTTGGAAGGATTAGAGCAATCCTTTTAGAGCATACGTTATCAATTCCAACAGCCGTGGATGAGATGGAGAAAAAGGAATTACGGACATCAGTAACCGAGACTGGACTTAAGTCAAAAATAGGGATCCGGGGTACGGATAGACTTGAAATCTTAAGCAACGTGGCCGTCTTTGACGAATCACTAAGTGACACAGGAGGGAGAGAAAAATGCTTATTGAGGGCGCACAAGTCAGTATCCTTGACAAAAGAGACGGGAGTTTTGCCAATGCCGACAGATTTAAGGAATCTCTAAGTATGAGCAGGGCTGCGATTTTCAAGTGATTTGTGAAAGTAAAGTCTTTTAGCATCTCTGCACAAATGGTTGCACCGGTTGCGCAGTGCTTTGTACATGGCCAGGCTGTGTTCAGTGGGTTCAGTTCAGTTAATATAAAACAATTTAAAGTATAAAAAGCTTATTCGAAGCGGTCTCCATTGGCTGCAATACAGTCCTTTAAACGTTGAGGCCAGTTATCAATAGAAGCACGCACTCTTTCCATGGGAAAAATTGTCACTGCCAATCGTACAGATTGTTTTAGGGATTCCAAATTATTATGGCGTTTAGAGTAAGCTGTACTCTCTAAAACTTACCATAAATCATAATCCAGCGGATTAAGATCGGGACTAGACGACGGCCAGTCTTCAGCTCTGATGAAGTTCGAAACGTTCGTTTCCAACCAAGACTGGGTAGACCAAGCTTTATGACCTGGCGCTGAGTCTTAGGGGAAGGACCATTCTTGATTATTGAACATGGTGTTGTAAAGGGGCTTCACTACTTTCTCAAGAATGGTTTCTTGATACACTTGTGCCGGTGTTTTGATACCTTTTTCACAAAAGTATGGCTCAGTCACTCCTTCATAGCTAATACCCCACCAAACCATCACTGAAGTCGGATAGTGCCCACGTTGCACTTTGTCAACTAATTGGGAAGCTTCCTTAGAGCTTTGAGCATAAATACGGTCATTTTGTTTGTTAAAATGTTGCTCAATTGTAAAAAAATTCTCATCCGTAAACAAAATTTTTCTATGACCTCCCTTTGCGTACCGCTTCAGTATAGTCGGATTTTTTATTAGACGAAGTAAACTGACGTTTACTGTGTTGTCAGTTTTTGATGAAATAAAGATAGTGTTGTGACAAAGTGAATAATTGAAAAAACTCCTTAATGAATGAAATTGCCTCCATTGTCTAGTGAATAGTTAGTGTGCCAAACTGCCGATATCGGGTACAGCTTTGTACATACCAACTAGTTTTCGATGACTATGTTCCTATAGTATCGACCTATACTGAATACCGAGTGTTTTAAACATTAAGCAAAACATTGCGAGGAAACTTGTAAGACTGTCCTATTTTCAATACATCATGTACTTGAAACTATAGATGTATGATGTTGTAAAATATAATAATTATAGGTAGGTAATGAAAATAAAAAACATCGCTTATTACATAATTTGTTTTTATTCATCATCAGATAAAAAATCATCACTATCGCTTTCGGTGACATTAATTATAAATCTGTCTGAAACATTGTCGATCATGTGGTCGAGACCATACATTTTGTCTTCTTCTTTAATTATATGAGACACGCAGCTACTCCATTTTTCAGGTGTGATATGTTGAAGTCCTTCTTCAAAAAGTTTTTTTACTTCTGTCATTTTGAAGGTTTTGTTATTTCTTGCAACATATCCTTTAGCTTGCGCCCATACCAACTCAATGGGATTGAGCTCACAGTGGTATGGGGGCAGACGTAACACAATTACCCCATGCTGCGCTGCCATCTCGTCCACAACATACTTATCGCAATGTTCTTGTTTGTGCTGCCGTACAATGTCTATAAGAGTAGCTTTAACCATTGTTGCTTCGAATGAAATATTTTTGCTCGTTAGCCACTCTTGTATCCTAGGTTTAGTCCAAGACATTGTAGGCAGCGATTCTAGTTTCCTGGAGTGGTAGGGGGCATTATCCATCACTACTACGGAATTAGGTTTTAGTTTTGGCAAGACCCCCCTAAACCACTTCTCAAAGGAATCAGCATTCATCTCTTGATGATAATCTTCTTTATTCTTTTTGGCTTCAAATATTAATAGGCTGTCTTCTACGAATCCTTCTTCCCCGCCTATATGGCCGATAATTAATCGTTTGCCCTTTCCTAAAGGCTGTTTTAAACCAGTGGTCAAGCCATCTAGGAAGGCCTGGCGGGACGATAAAACTGTTTGGTCAATCCATACCTTTTTCGGTGCATGACCTTCAAGACAGTGAAAAATATTAATTAATTATTGAAAGTACAATTTAATATAAAGAAAACAGAAAATTGTAATTACCTTCGTTGATCCAGGTTTCATCTTGGTAATAAATATACCTTCCTTCCTTTCGATACTCTTTAATATTTCGAAGGTATCGCTGGCGCCATAAAATTATGTCCTGTCTGTCGATTAAAATACTTTGTCTTGATTTTCTGATATAATTGAAATTTAAATGTTTCATAACATTTCTTAATGTACTCCAAGAAAAATCGGGCAAGTCTGGATCTTCATTGACAACCTTAAGAATCTGCAAAGTAATAAAAAAAGTTTTTGAGTAAGGAAGTCCACGCAATCTAATACTTTGGTTTTACAAAGAAAATTATGGTAGACACAGAATATAATGCAGTAGAAGGAATAAAGTTTAAGATACCTTTATAATGGTGGGTGGCTCATTTGCATAAAAAAAATGATGTACTTTTCGCCTTATAGCGGCAAAAGTAAAATCGTCTAATTTATCTTTGAAACTGTGTTTCGGTCCACGTTTCTCGGGAGACTTAAATTGTTCATTTTGTTTGTGTTCTTTTAATACTCTGTAAACTGAGGTCACACCAATTCCCAAAATGTCAGCTGTTTTCGAAACACATTCTTTTTTTTCGGGAGCTTCAATAGGTAATAGTGAAGCAGCTTTCTCCTCAAATACGTGTTTGTAGACGTTTTGTATCATAGCTTTTTCGGTAACGCTTAAAGCAATCCGCGGTCTCTTCTTTCTTGGAGACAAACTTTGGCTTGACGTGCTTGGTTGAGGATCCATATCGTTTGTACGGAACAATATAGCAACAAATAAACACAACAATTTCCACAAACACAACGTAACGAAAAACTTAACAAAAACAATAACTAAACAGCGTGAGCGCAGAAAAAACATTCGTGCTATCAGACCAGAGGTTAGAAGCCGAATTACAAACAAAATGGCAACTGACGCGCGCGGCGTTGATCGGTGTTGGCACTAGTCGCCGCGCCGCGCTTTGTAATAAGCTGTCAAAAAACTGATTGTAGTTACATACTACTAGTAACTTATATCAGAGCACTTTTGTACAATTTTATTTTAAATTAGAAATAATATTCTTTTATAGTTTGAAATGATTAACTATTCACACTCATTGTTCATTCATCTGATTGAACAAGAACGCATCACTATTACTTTAAATATAGCAACATTATTTTACAAAGTGACATTAGCTACTGTCAGTGGGCTTCGTCTAATTAAAAATTCGACTATAGTTGTTTCGATTTTACCACCCTATTCTCTTTTAAATTATTGACTTTTAAATTATCGATAAAGAAATGACCAGTACGTCTCTTATAGGCTGCAAGTCCTAAGTCATCTTTTAAAATACGCGACATGGCTCTAGGTGCTATGAAATAAAATCTTTTGCTTTCGGACAGGATTTCTTCGAATTCTTTCCCTTACTGCTTTGACCACCTTTTTCGTACGAACACTACGTGGACGGCCAGATCTTTTTCTGTCACAAACAAAGGAGGTCTCATTGCACCTATTAATAGCCCGGTACACAATTATTTTACTAATACCAAGCGTATGGAGAGTTTTAAAAATTGGATTTGGCTCCATACCTACTTTGTGTAATGCAATCACAGCGATTCGGTTCTCTTTATCACCCCACTCCATTTTTAATATCGCAAAATATTGTACAATGTATTGGCGCCAAAATGAGAACTCAATGAGCAATCATATAAAAATGACAGATTCCAAATTCAAATGTAATATTTTGTTTATTTTTAATTGTAACAGTATTTATGGCCAGACTAAGTATATTATTATACTCTATAAGCATGATTTTATTTAAAAAAATATATTTATTTACGTCTATATTAACTTAATTATTATTATCAAGAAGTATCTTGACTGATATATATTACAAGGCTTCATTTTTTTCTTTTTTTAATTTAATTGTTTTTATGATCGATCAATCACCAATAGTCGTCGAACAAACGATAATAATAATTGATCCAAATTAATTAATCTGAGTGATAAAAATAAAGATATCTAGTAAGGGGAACCCACTTAAGGGTGATCATTTGTTTAATTAATTATAAATAACTGAAAGACGAACAAACAATTTTTACATTCGAACATTAACGAAAATTAAAAAAAGGGGGCCAAATTCAGTAAGCCATTATTTACTCAAACTCCAACAGGTCACAGTCGGTGTAAATCGGTCAAAGCAAAATGGCGGGAACACGAAGCGGCCGAAGCGCATAGGTACCTACCCAAAGAAATAATTACCTTCGGTTCTTTGCTTGCTTGCTTAATTCATGTTTCATTGCTAATGTATATTGTATAGCCAGCGAGATAACGAGTCCAACTCGAGTTATGGTGATTTCAACTCGAGCTTACTCGAGTTAGTCGTGTTGACCCCAGTTGACCCCATAGATAATAAATAGGTACATTTTATCTAAAACTACCATGGCTTTTTCTAGTTTGTAAAAAGCACAGAACACTGCACACTTCTACCGAAGGTAAAAAGCAAGGAGTTATTTTATAATAAGTAGTTTGGTAAAAAGTATGTTAAAATGAAGTTACTAATTAGAGAAATAATAATTGTCTTATTGTCGTTAATTGTTATCAATGAATCTGTTAAATTGTCGGCGGTAAAAAATAAATATCATAAAGGCGTGAAAGCATATACTGATGAGAGGTGGACTGAATGTATCGCTCAGTTCGAAGAATCTATCAGTTTATATAGAGTTTATAGAAAACGCATAATTAACTGTAGACTTAAATGTAACAGAAATCAATACAATTCAGAAATACAAAATAATATTGAAGATTTAAAAATTTATGAACTGCTTTTCAAGAAAACAGTGTGCCTTAAACAATGCATAGGGTCTGTTGCCGATACACATCTCCAAGAAGAATTTCAAGATATCATTCCAATAATGTCAGCTAGAAAACCTTTTGAGTATCTCCATGTTTGTTATTTCCAAATGAATGCTTTACCAAAAGCTGCCTCAGCAGCATATACATTTCATGTTGGACATCCAAATGATATCACGATGCTAAATAATGTCAAATATTACAGTCAACAACCAGAAGTAGATGTAAATGAGATAGAAGACTTGCTGATTGAAAACTTCATGATATATTACAAAAACGGTAAAGATGCTTACAATAAAAATGATTGGGAAAAAACAATAACTAATTTTGAAGAAGCTATCAAGGATTACTTTTCAGTGGAAAACAATTGCCGTGCAGAATGTGAATTGCAACCAGACCAACAGATATCTTCAGAGTTTTTCATAACAATTGCAAATAACATAGCATCTCTTTTACACTGCCAACAGCAATGCCAAGATATACTGAAAAAATTTAGCTATCAATCAGGAATAGAATTCCTTACTGATGTACTAGATTATCTACAGATTTCTTACTATTATACAAAAGATTATGAGGGTGCAGCTGAAGCGGTCTCCACTTATATGGTTATGATACCTGATGCTGAAGATATGATAGAAAACAAAAAATTCTATAGCTCGTTTGTAGATAAAGAAGCTTTTGTTAACAGATCTGATATTGTTTACTACTTTAAACGGGATACTTATGAAAAAATGATTTTGAATCTGTTTCACAAGGACAGTGATGAAGGTAGTTTTAAGATTAAAGATGAATTATAATGATTTATCCTTTTGTCAAACTAAAGCTATAGAAAAATAGTGCCTTAGATAGTATATATTTTTCGACATTATTTACCAAAGATGTTAGACCAGAGTGAAAGTGTCATATTTTTAATTTTATAATTTTTAAACAAATGAATAAAGAATTGCTTATTTCATTATCTTTTAAAATTTAAGATACTATCAGTTAAGGCAGGTGTTGGAATATCGGTTTGTTAACTTTAACAATTAAGAAGAAGAGTACTCTTACTCTCACTCCCTTACTTCTTACTCTCCTGTGGGTAAATTTTACTTTCTTTAAAAGTTGCCTAAAATAAGAAAAACTTATTTTATTTTGAAATGAACAAGGTGTTATAGATAATTTTATCTAATTTTTTTTTTGCTTTCTTATATAAAAAGATTAAATATGAAGAAGGATGGGGTAGCTGTTGTAACTATACTGAGACCTTAGAACTATTATCTCAAGGTAGGTGGCGGCATTTACGTCGTAGATTTCTATGAGCTCCGGTATCCGCTTATCATCAGGTGGACCGTGAACTCGTCCACCCGAATAAGCAATAAAAAAATTATATTTATAATAAATGAACATCATTACAATTACAATAATTTATAAGGCTAATACTAATTCTACAGAAAAGAATTTTAAAACGTGGTGGTTAGGTATTTATTTAGTTCATACAATAAATGTAAATAATTCATACGCAAAAACGGTTACATACGACACACAGCTCATAGCTGTCATTTTATTTTATACTTTTTTTAAGAATTTCATCCTAATTGACCACAGTGTCAAATAAATAAACTGCATTTAATCCGCTCTATTTTATTTTTATTAATTTAATTTATCGTTAATTGAAGATTTAATAACGGCGCCGCGGCGCTGTTATGAACGGTATCGCAAGAACCCAATTGCCATATTAAAAAAAATGGAAGAGGTATAAAAAATAAGTTGACGTCATACATTTTTTCATCTTCTTTCTAATGTGTATAATGTTGCTAGCGTACATAATTTCAATGATTAATGTATTTCTTTCCATAGCACTGAGTAGAGCTCTATAAAAAAATATCCAGTGCAAAAGCTTTCCGTGTAAGTCAAATATTTATAATACATGATTAAATCTACTGCTACCAAGTATCCATATTTTCCCTTTATATCATTTATATAATTCGAGAATTAGGAGCGTTTCTAAGTATTTACTTTCGATAGCTAATAACGTTATTAATACGCCCTTATTTATTCTGAACGAACCTACCAGTTCCTATTCCTATCTTCAAACTCGTATTCATCATCATCATCAACAGCCCACAGTCGTCCACTGCTGGACATAGGCCTCTCCCAATCCACACCACTGAGCCCGGTCTGCGGCTCTCCTCATCCACTTCTTGCCGGCCACCGTGCGGGGATCATCGCACCACCTAGCCGGGGGGCGTCCCATGTTACGTCTTTCGCTGCGCGGTCTCCACTCGAGAACCCGTCTGCTCCAGCGATCGTCAGTCCTACGGCATATATGGCCAGCCCACTGCCATTTCAGCTTGCTGACTCTTTGTACTATGTCGATGACTTTAGTTCTCTGTCGAATAATCTCATTCCGGATTTTATCCTTCAGAGAAACTCCGAGAATGGCCCTTTCCATGGCTCGCTGAGCGACTTTGAGCTGACGGACCAACCGTACTGTGAGTGTTCACGTTTCAGCTCCGTAAGTCATTACCGGTAGGACGCACCGGTTAAAAACTTTCGTTTTCAGGCACTGTGGGATGTGTGATGAAAAAACTCCAGTAAAGTAAAGACTTCGTATTCATGCACAGCTTAATTTCTAATGGTGGCTATCCACCTGAATATTTTATAAATTTTGTTGATTTCATGTTTAAATGATGTTATTCCTTTATTTTGGAAATCGAAGTGACCGTGTGCTAACTAGTAACGAGCCGGCAGGGTTTAAGCCCCGGCATAGTCGTAAAACTTACCCCTAAACTACGAATTTCGAAACGACCTAACAGATTTTATTGGAATTAGCGTGTGTCAAGTGGCGAATTGACTGTATTCCTAGCTGGGGAAGGCCGGTGCCATTCATGCTATTTATAAACAGGTTAGTACGTGTGAACATAAAAATCTTAATCTTTTATGATATGTTACTAGGTTAAAAAAGTACTTGTACTAAATTTATCTTAGGGTTTAAATCAAATAACAACTTAAAACATAACAAAATCAAATATACTTAGGGCGGACGTTAATTTAAAAAAAAGCTTTACTAGTAGTTTTGTAGACATTTACTAGTTTTACATTTCATGTGTGCTTAATATTTTGCTTTCATGTGTAGTCCTCTTAAATGTAAATAGAAAACGTACTTAAAAAATGGTTTAATTTATCATTAATTGTAAACAATATATTTTTATCTTGGCAATTAAATGATTTTTACTTCTGGCGATACTACAAGGAGGTAAATTTTGTCATCAGAGGTCGCTCCAAATCAATTTCAAAAGAAATTATTTATTAGTAAAGCGTATTTTTGTCTAAATTAAGGTAAGAATCAATCATAATAATAACATTCTTTCATAATTTAGAATTATACTCAAGGTGAAGCGATTAATTACTTGAGGTCGTAGATTTTGATTAATGACTTCAAATCCACGTGAACATTGTCCCTTTTCATGGAGTAACAAGTGAAGTAATAAACACTGCAGGCTAATGAACTATATCAAATTAGATTTGAACAAATCAACGGATATTATAGTGAAAAGAAACGTAACTGAAAGTATTCTGATATTTTTTTGGCGCATAAATCTTGTTAGCAGTAGGCGGCTAGTTGTAAATAATGATAAAATGAATTCAAGATTGCGATTTATTACTCAAAATTAAAAAAATCTATATTCAAGACTTAAAAAAATGCATTAACGATAAATTTTGATGAATGTCTTTAAATGTATGAATTAAGTTGGTAAATACCAATTTAATTATACTACCAAACAAAAATAATAAACTCACAAAAATATGTGCATATAATTATAATATAGTAATATGATTAAACTAGTATTTTTTTATTAAATCATACCCGTTTTTTACCTGAAACAAAAAGCTCTGAGACAGGAAATATGTCCAACTTGATCATTTGGGAAGCAGGGACGCTAATATGGACGTTTGAAATATAGTACAATGATCATTATGATGTACAATTTCAACCTTTTGTCTCACAGTGGGTGGTGGCATTCTTGAGATGATATCTATAGATTCTAGAAAAAAACTTAGACAGCCCATGATTAGACTTATCTCCTAATAATTCTAAAAATTAAGGTTTTGTTAAGATCCTGCATTGGAGTATTTATAATTATACTATTAAAACCTTTATATTACAGATATCGATTAATATGGGTACTACAGATTCTCACAATGATAGACTGAGTATAAAAAACATGATTTTCACAAAAGCTTTACCAAATTACACAATCCCAGTACCAATAACTGGCCACAAAGTATTTGGGTGTACTGATTGTGGAGACAAGTAAGTGTGTTTTAGCCAAAATCTGTATTAATATAAAATGTGTTCAACCATAATATATAATAAATACTTATTACCCTGTGTTAATTGATGCAATATAAAAATGAAAGAACAAAAACATTGGTTTTAGAGGTACCGGTGTGAAGCGGTTACTGGAGCCCAAAAATACATCACAGCATAAATATCTGCATCTGCTTAAATGAGGTTGAGATTTCAGTTATATTGTATAACAGTTGTCTCATATTTCAAACCTGAATGCATCACTGCCCCGTGACCAATTTCAGCATTACTTTACTTCCTATCTTTACTGGTTCGCAATAAATGATATTAACAGTATGATGATCGACTTACTCTATCAAAATCTTTGAATAGTATCAGTTCAAACTAACCTAATTATGGGGATTCATTGGAATCTTGAAAAGACATTACTTTACAATCAGTGTGCACTAGTGGTAAAGACTGTTGCTACTACTGGTTTCATTTTAAAATCATAAATGGTATAATAGAAAAGACATAGTCACATTTATGAGTTAC
The DNA here is from genome assembly GCF_030267445.1 of Bombyx mandarina. Lineage (NCBI taxonomy): Eukaryota > Metazoa > Arthropoda > Insecta > Lepidoptera > Bombycidae > Bombyx > Bombyx mandarina. The sequence continues at coordinate 9,346,263 of NC_143212.1, read as the reverse complement.
ATGTTTAATTAGCTAGGGTGAAGTTATCTCTATGTGTACTTAAACTTTGAGCCAGGAAGCCAACCTAAACTGCTTGTGTTAAGTTTGTTCAAGGCTTTCTGGACTCCGGCTTACTTTGAACATAAATTAACCATTCACTGCTACTGAACGTAATTTATCTTAAAAACGTGTTTTTGTGTTCTGGCTCTTAATGTTACATCATATCCAAGTATTGTAATAATTTCATATACATATATATGCATGCTAAATTTATTTTATTACTTTTACTTATTTGTTACTTTTTAATCTATCTGATACATGTTTTATATCTATTTTCAAATCATATCAAGACAAGTCATAACATTACATTTTTCTAGTAGATAGTATGTTTTCTACAGTCTTTTGTGTTTCAAGGTGAGTGTGACATGCATTGCACATGTTTAAGTTTTTTTTTTTTTTTTAAGTGACCTGCAGTTTGTGACATGTATACTGGTAACCACTCAACATCAGATGGGCCGTGAGCTTTTTTTTTCTACTTAAACTGATGGTCTTGAGAGCCCATATCAGCGTCACCGGGCGAGTAGGTGAGCTCACGGGGCTCAAATCTGACGTTGTTGCTAATACGAACCCTAGCAAGAGCCGTGCTTCGCAGAATCTACCACCGGATCGGAAACGCGACCCACTGAGAAGATCCGGCAAGAAACTCAGTGGGCTGTGTCTGTGGGTTAATTTACTCGCCGAGCTCATCGTCGCTTTTTTTTTAGTCCTACCTATGCTGATAGCCTTGAGTGGCTATTTCAGCTTCACCCTACCGTGTGTAGGTGAGCTCACGGGGCTCAAACCGGAGTGTTGCTAACACTGACCCTAGCAAGAGCAGTGCTTCGCAGAATCTACCACCGGATCGGAAACGCGACCCACTGAGAAGATCTGGCGAAAAACTCAGTGGGCTGTCTTTATGGGCTAATTCGCTCGTCGAGCCCTTCGTCGCAAGCGACGGGTTGGACGAGGACGGTGACCAGTGCTTGTGGTGCCTAAAAGCACCGTTAATGGATCGGGAGGATCCGTAATAACGTGAACTTCGTCGCAAGCGACGGGTTTGACGAGAACGATGACCGGCGCTTGGGATACCTAAAAGCACCGTTAGTGGATCGGGAGGATCCGAAATGATGCATAAATGAGCTCTTTCACTCACCCAATCCAATCAAAAAAGTAAATTGACACGGATAGTAAAAAAAGACTGCTCTGCTTTTTGTTTAGTTCAGTCATAACTATAAATTGTTAGAAAAGCCTATAGCTATTAGAGATTTTGATTTTTTTAACGGACATTTACGGATATCCGGCTGATGGTGGATCGGATGATGCTATGTTGAACTTCGGCGCCAAAGAGATTACGTCTTGAGGAAGGCGCGCGGGACAGCGTGAACTGTACGACTGCCCCGCAGAATGACTACCGACTAAACCCCAAAGAATACTCTCGGCCGACGCCCGATTCTCGCCCAAAAAGTCACTGAATCTATATAAAATATATATCTTTAATAAAATATAAATGTATAATATATATAAATGAAATTAATCATTAATGCCATACTGGACTGATGATAAGTGATTAATTATGTTATGACAGCTAATCTCTTAGTTCATAAGTTCATAAAATGTATAACATCGACATTATTTTTTGCTGAGATGGTCTATAGGTCAGTGGAGAGTGACACCGGCTAATTTTATATATTCGATTGAAAATTGGTCATCATATTATGAATTTTTTTTATAGGTACTGAATATATCAAAATTTATCACAATATTTGATAAGTTAAACTAGAGGAGTACGCACTTTTAACGTATTTTTAAAAATCAAATATTGACGTAGGTTCATAAAATCATTAAGATTTTTTTTTCTATTTTTTTTTGCCACACTTTCGGTACTTTTGTATTAGGACCTTGTCGCAGAATTGAAATAGGTTTTAATTGAATAGATGAACAACCCACTTGGCTACTTGGTGTTATATGCATAAAGGAGTCCATATACATTAGGTCGTTATGACACCACTTACCTTGAGACACGAAGTAGAAGTTTCATTTAATTTTGCTATTAATAATAAGGCAATATAATTGAGAGAAATATAGGGTTCGCCAAATAGCATTTAATATATTTTATTAGATTGACTTTTATTTCTATCTCTGTAACGGTATATTTTAATGTAATTTTCACCAACTTTAGACGTCCAATTAACTGTAACAATCTTCACAGGCATCAAGGATCAATGACTGACCGACAATGAATGATCAATAATATTTATATGATGTACCTGTCGAAGTTTTTAAAATTGGAATTACTTTTTTTGTTTCAGATTCGTCTTTGAATCCAGCTATAATGATCACATCAATCGAAGATCTGTCCAAATCAGTTACATGTGTCGTCATTGTGGTTTTCCCAAAATATTCTACAATAGATGCAATTTACTATTTCATATACGTTCGCATTCATTTAAAACAGCTACGATAAATGTAACAGACTTGAGAATCGATCCGTTACCCCTTTCTTTTTATAATATGGATCTGATTAAAACACAAGGAAGTGACAAGCCCGACCAAGTTACACAACCAAACCCACGTAAACAATGTGTCGTACTAAATACATGTTTTGAATGCAAGAAGAATATTTCCATGGCGAATTCCGCGTATAAAGACCGCGCCAAACATTTTATGGAATTTACTAATGAAACTTACACTTGTCCAATTTGCCTTTTCACTTTGCCAACTGTTTGTGGCCTTAAAGCACATCTACGTCTGCATTTAAAAAGTCCTCCCTTTTACTGTCCAGAATGCGGTATTCATATCTCAAACAAAAACGTGAACTATCCTTACAACCATGACTGCGAGGGATTTAAAATGATGAGAGCCACCGCTAGACTGCAGTGTCCAGTGACCAAATGTAATCTTTTTCATCCAAACGACTTTAAACAACACATGAAACAAACTCATTTAAAAAAAGTTTATAAATGTCAATTTTGTGTTGTGGCATGCTTTAATGAAGTAACTATGGCCAAACATCTAAAGATCCACAACATGGATAATAAGGCATTAATATTTTATCAATGTGAACTGTGTCCAGGTAGACTGGTACTTCATAATCTAATAGAAAGTCATTTAGGGAATCACATTCAGAACAATGTCTATCCATGTTGGACTTGTGGCGCTGTTTGCAATGACGCAATTGCTTTAATTAATCACTACACAAGGAAACATAATGATAAGGCACCGAATATTGCAAAAATAGTAGCTTCAGTCATTAATGAAACTAGAACACAACTAGGAAGTCATCGAATATATCGCGTAGTAAAAAAATGTGACCATTGCCACAGAAGTTTCATTTACAAATGTCAATATGATGAAATACCGATTCTACCAAATTTGTGTCCATATAAATGCACTAAAAGCTTAAAGATGCAATCGCAAAATACTGATTCAGACAATGATGGTAATTTAATCTGCTACATGTGCAAAATGGTTATATCTGAAGATTGGAAGCAAATTAAAAAACATTACTCGATTCATCACAATAACATTAGATGCTTGGATCTTAAAATAGATCTGCCTCGCATAGATTTAGGCAAGTATTTAAAGAAAAGGAGCTCGAAGCAGACGTCTAATAAAGAAAAGTCAAACCCCAGGATTAAAAGAAGCAAACGCCTAGGAATGAAAATGACCAAAAAAAGAGTTTTCAAAAGCAGTTATGGATGTAACATGTGTAGTGACAAGTTTGAAAATAAAAACCTCTTAGAAAATCACCTAAAACTCCATAAAGATACTCTTATGGCATACCAATGTATGGAATGTGGACAAAGTTTTGCCATGAAACCATCTTTCTCAACACATTTGTTACTGGAACACAAAATAATGAATGTTGACGATTATATTCAAAACAAAAAGTGCTTTAATGGAGATGCATTAGTAACACAGCAAATGAACGTCCCCTACGAAGAGCTATTTTCAGAAAACCAGTGCAAAATTTGCAAAACTCTGTTTGAAAGTAAAGAAATTTTGGAGAAACATCAATGCTCACAGTCTGGTAGTCTTAGTCAAAGATAAGATTATGTGGAAGACGAAACCAATTTAGGCAGGCCCTTATCGAGAATCACGAAGCTGGGAAATCATAATAGACCATTATCCAATAAGCTATCATTATCGGTTTAAAAATAGCCAGTATTTTGAAAAAGAATCTGGTGTAGGTATGGTAGGTACTATTTTGCATGTTGTTAATAAAGTTTTCTTTATCACATCATAGGGGATTCATTATCCTAAAGTGCTCGCCAATAGATTAAAGACAGCCCTGAATGTATGTAGAATCAATTTATTTTTATCTTTGATTATTGAATGTCCATACAGGATGTAGTTCGTGAAATCATAAATGGTAGTTACAAAATGTGATTGTTAGGAAATCATTTCACTGAAACTACAGTGAAGTTAATTAAATACTATTGTACATATAATAGTCAAGGAGCAAGAAGGGGAAGTGTTCATAAATAAAATAACATGAAACTAAACAGAAAATTAGAATATCTTGAAAATGTTTATAGATTGCCCCTATTACGAAGTTCATGTCAAACTTATGACTGAAACAGACGTAATCTATCTTTGTAAATAAAAATACTTAAATGTTTATATGTGTGCGTTCCTAAATTGTTCATGAAAACTCATAATTGTTATGGATACTCCAGGTAAGGTTTCTGTCATAGTACCAATGATGTTATAGTAAAAAGAGGTAGATACGTTATATTAGTACTAATACGAAGTCAAGCTTGTCCGCGGCGTATGTACCTATATATATTTATAAACACACTAAACTATACGATATTATGCGGACGAATTAAATCGACAATTAGTTGATGATAATATCATATAGCCGCGTGAGCAGAGTTAACTTGACAAGGTTGTAATGTGTGAAAAAGATAGCATGCTAATTAGCAAGACCGTAAACAAGACGGATATATATTAAACAGTGTCGTTGCGATGTCACGACTTACTTCATAGATTAACAATTAAAATGTCACAGAATGAACATAAAATTGTTTGATGCCTACGGTTTAGTAAGTAGAATTGATATAATAATATTTAAAATGAGCTCTTGCTATTCTTTTAAGAAATAAAACAGCAATGGACAAATAATTTTATTTTTTTATTTTCATTTAGTTCATTATTATTTGGCCGCCAATCCTCTTCATGTCTTTGTCTACGTACAATATTTATCCATTGGTTACACCTTAATTCATTTGCCGGAAACCTTTAAAAATAAAATCAAATTTGTTAATTCATTTCTCGGTTGTTGTGAGCTAATGTGTAGGCAATATCATGGAAATGTCCTTTCTGTTACATTACTCTTTTTAATCTTGACAGACATCTCTCTTACACTCTGTGACCGGAGTGTATGCCGTCGCACTCGAGCCTTTTTTAATAAATTTAAGCTAATATTTTGGATTTCTTAAACAATATAAAAGCAAATCAATTTAAAATTAATACTTACGCATGACATGTCATCCCTAGACTTTTAGGAGTCTTACTTGTATAGTTTCTACAGTGTCGCATAACACAGGACGGCATTTTAGAGAAATTTCGCGGAACAAAAAACACAGTCAACGTTACCAATGCTTTCACCACGAGACTAAGCTTGAGTGCGCTTTTTTTTTTTTTTTTTTCCTACCTATGCTGATAGCCTTGAGAGGCTATTTCAGCTTCACCCTAACGTGTGTAGGTGAGCTCACGGGGCTCAAACCGGAGAGTTGCTAACACTGACCCTAGCAAGAGCAGTGCTTCGCAGAATCTACCACCGGATCGGAAACGCGACCCACTGAGAAGATCCGGCGAGAAACTCAGTGGGCTGTGTCTAGGGGTTAATTCGCTCGTCGAGCCCTTCGTCGCAAGCGACGGGTTCGACGAGGACGGTGACCGGTGCTTGTGGTGCCTAAAAGCACCGTTAATGGATCGGGAGGATCCGTAATGACGTGTACTTGAGTGCGCTAATTAGCTCAGTTTTAAGCTAAGCGTCCACAGGTCGGTATCGTACGCATCGGACGCATCGCATCAACCGCATTATTTTTTCATACTGCGTCCACTGTATCGGCAGCGATCGGATTGCTGACGCAAGTACCAGCAATCGGATTGCCGATGCCAGTTTCATTCGGATTTTCTTAGTGATCGAGCTGTGTTTGTGAGAATGGAGGAAAGCGAACAATTATTTGTCATTATTGCTTGTTTGTTAGCTGAAGAAGAAGAAAATACAGGAACATCTAAAAAAAGAAAACATAATATCTGGATACACGATATATTCAAGAAGAGATCGGAACATGGAGAATACCACGCACTATTTCCTGATCTGTTAAATGATGACATCAAGTTTTTCCAATATTTTCGGATGTCTCAAGCTAAATTCAATTTTCTTGTTGACATCCATCCACAAATGGCGGATGACGCGGCGCGAGCGCGAGGAGTGCGTCCACTGGTCGGCATTCCGTATGACGTCATCGGCACGCATCGCAAAAGTTGCCTCTCGGAGCATTAGTGTCGGCATTGCCGATGTGCGATCCGTACAATGCCGATCAGTGGACGCACTTGTATGACTTTCTATACAAAGAATACTACGATCCGTTAAATGCGATGCGTCCGATGCGTACGATACCGACCTGTGGACGCTTAGCTTTACGGCGCCACTTTACGAACTCAAGTAACTTATCTACCTCTTTTTACTATAACATCATTGCATAGTACCATTAACGTACGAAAGGTGCCGAGTAGTTATGAAATCTATCTTTTTAATACAATTAGCGATAGTCACAGCGCTGCAGCGTAGCGTGATCGGATGTCGGTATTCTAATATAATATGCGTGTTATCAACTTGCAGACATTCACTGCTATATCTTATGCTTTCCTTGCTAAGGTTCTCTACTATGACCGGTCCTGCGCTGTCCGCACCCAGCGCATACTTGTGACATCCAACTGATCGCCAATCTATGTTCTGCGAGGCCTATCTACGGTTCTGGTACGCGATTGCCATTCGAAAACTTTTTGGCCACAATGACTATCAGTTCTACGAGAAATGTGCCTTACACAATTACTTCAATTACCTCGGTTTTACCGCCAATTTTCTTATTCTTCATTCGATCGCGCAAAGTAACTTCATGGTTGTGCGGTCTGGAAAAAGAAGGTAACGCCTTCCCGTCTCCGGCTTTGGGCGTAATAAGAGGCAAATATGGAAAAAGGGCATTTTTCTCTTTTTGTGCTTTTAACGTGACCAATAAGTTAGTTCATAGGTTTATAACCACATTTTGGGTTTGGGTACCCTTTACACGCTGTATTATTTCATTATTTTTCTGTATCTCCACTATTACTGATGTCTTCGGTGGTAACAAAATAGAATACATATTATTACATGATAGACCTCATAGGACAATACTTTAAAAAAAATACTTTGGTTAATCTACTTTTTAAAAAAAAAAAAAACGGGAAAGTTGATTAAAGTCATCATTCGTACATAATCGTTGTTAAATTAAATTTTTATGTCATTTTACGTTTTCATTGCAACGTTGTTTTTAATAGTAGGTAATTGGATATTGTCATAAGTTTTCTATTTTGAAATTATATTTAGTTTGATAAAAAATATGTGCGTTCAAAAATAATGAACAGGAAAAATGAGCAAAATTCTTGTAGATTCGGTTTAAAATGAAAATTTTATTAATCTTATATCATTCTTCTTTACCATACCCACTGAGTTTCTCGTCGAATCTTCTCAGTGGGTCGCGACTCCGATCTGGCGGTAGACTGCGAAGCACTGTTCTTGCCAGAGCAGATGAGTTCAAATGCCAGTTCATGGAAATTAGAATAGCCCATCGAAGGTCCCGGTAATTAGGTAGGTAAACAATAAATACCACAAGAATCTCTTCTTTGTTGTGGCTGTCCCGTTGTTAAGTAGATCATTCCTTCATCTGCACCATGATTGACAAGGTAGGTACTCATGTCGTTTCTTGTATTTGTAATTTTTGGATTGCTTCCTGTAACTGTCTTTTTATGAAAATATAGCTGCAATCATTTTAGAAAAATCACATGTTGCAAATACTTATTTCCTTTAAAATGTGTTGGTACAGGTTTGTGTACGTAAAAAAATTGCGGGGCTATCTATTAAGAATGTTGTTGTACTACTGTAATGCCGGCCACTCACATGCGCGCAAATATTCATTGTACGAATGTTTGCGCGCATGTGAAGGGCCGTCAAACATTCATTCGCAAACTTAGTGGCTGTGCAAATGGGTTCGGTACTCAATTTGCGAACCCGTTTGCGCTTCCTCCTACATTTGTTTACGAATGTCTCACGAATTTCTCCTCTTTTTTAATTCGTCAATAGAACATTGAAGAGAAAAAGAGTTTTGAATTCTTTCCCAGACATCATTAACAGTCATACTGTTTTTATGGGATTTCTTTTGATGAAGATACGCTACACAGTAGACGTCACGATCTATGAAAATAGTGAAACGTCCGTTGCCTTCGCAATCCTGGGCGCAATTGGTCACACGAATGTGTGGGAGACTACGCGAAGAATCGCGGTTCGCGCGCTTTGATGTCTGTTAAAAAACCGACACAGCTTGGAAAACCACGAATGCAGCGAAAACTTTGCATTGTCCTCCCTAATACGCAAACCCGCAAATGTCGTCCTACACTTGCGGATTTGCGTATTTGAGCGAATGTGAGTGACCGATATAACAATAAAAGTTAATTGTAATAAATAGTTATTAATTTCATCATGTACATTTCAATGCCTAGCTGTAGTTTTGTGTTTGACAAAGGTAGGTATATTTTGTTGAATTAAAAAAAATCCTGTAGTCCTTACTTTTGACCGAAGTTCGTTAATATAAAAACAATGTCAATTTGGGTCAAAAAGTAAACTGTGTTATGACTGGTACATAGTTTAGAGATGCCTACTGACTAGAACTGAAAAATAAAATTGTTAGCGTCGTTTAATGGACAATTCTCTGATGTTTTATTTACATTTTACAAATATTTTTGTATACTAACCGCAATCCATAAAAAACTATTATTATATTAACCATTTCGCTACGGCAGTGTGTTTTGCCTGAGTGAAACTGCTGGACGGGTCACTGTACCGATAGAGTAGCGAGTAGTTTTGCTAACGGTTGGGTTTCTTTATAAAACCAGATATTACTAGTATTTTATAACATGGAATAATTCTGACCTATTAAGATATATTTTAGAAAAACATCTTCAATCTGTGTCGTAAATCTTCCAATGGCGATCGAGTTTGACTGGTAATTGCAGATTAATGTACACCTTATTAAATAGTCATGCAAGAATCGGGAGCAATTAGGGAGTGCAAGTGCAGAAGGGGTTGTAATTCATGTTGCCACAAGATCGCTAAACAGAGCTACAATACTTGAAATCTGTGGTTTCCTGTGTTATTTTATATGTAATAGCAAAATGTTTAAAAAACAGTCATTGCAAAAATATCATTAAAAATTAACATAAGAAAATTTGTTTCAAGGTTTGGTATCTACATTTGAAACGTAATAACTATCTAACAGGCTATAAATCACAGGCATTGAATAATAAATACATTAGTTATTATTTACATCAAATATATTAAAATGGTACATGTGGTCTCAACAAAGAAAACAGCTAACCTTTAAGATCATTGTCTAATTATAAAAGAATGTGTTTTCCAAAAATGAAAATATATTAAGTAATAAATCTATTGTTTTAATCTATTTTTATTGATTTAATATAAGCTATGTTATATGTTGTGCACATAGCTTAAATTGTCAACTGAAAATATGAGTTGTAACTTATCAAAGTGAGAAGCTACTGTCAATTTTTTATCTTTTGTGTAGATTGTAATTAGTAAAACCAGTACAACCCTTTTTTGAGACATTGATAAATTCCATTACAAAAACAATGATTATTCTTGTGACACATAAGCAAAACACCTTCATATTCTTATTGAATTATCTTCATTCTTATTGTGTGAGCACTATAAATTAAGTTACTATATTAGACTATTATAATATTACGAATTTCCCAAAAATAGAGGATGATATGCATAATTCCCTTTCAATACTCTTCTACAGGTAGGACATTTTTTTTCTGTTTTGAGGCAGCGTTCAAGGCATTTCAGACAATATACATGTCCACATTTTGTAGAAGCCAAAGGGTTTGTACCAAGTTCTTCACAACAAATTGGACAGTCACCAAATTTTATTGATGAATCAATAATTGGTTTTCTTAAAGATGTACTATGACTCTGAAACAAAATTATTTATTAACAAATTCCAAATAACACCAACCAGATCTTTATTCTTTGTATATCAACTTTTGTTTAAATCTTACATTTTGTTTTTTAGTAGATGTGGATTCTTTCTTTTTGTTTCCTTTTTTTTCCAAAGTATGGCTATTATCTATGCTGTAAATGTTATTTATTGATGTTGTTTCTAATGAAGAATCTACGTTTAAAAGAGATGTTTCATTTTGAACTGTAAAAATAACAAGAAAAGTTAATACATTAAAATTCATTCATAAAAACAATTGATTCAAAATATTGATTTACTTTTATCACAAAAAAGATAATATTTTTTTGGCATATTTTATTTTATATGGCCATATACAAAACATCATGTAGTTAGTAACTAACTAATGTTAATATTATTTTGAAAAAAAATATGAGTTTTCATGGCAATAATGGCCTACTTTTCTAAACGAACATATGTTTAATGAGAAAAATGCCCTCTCAGGAATCACCTAAGTATGATGAGTTTTGATTTTTTTAGTTCAAAAAGTCAATACGCAGTTCTCATTGGTAGAGAGAAGCTTGCTTGTACCCCTAACATTGGAGATAACAGACGATTAAGTGAATGCCGTCTGCCTTCAACAAAGAACAATAGGCAGAATGATTGTACAACCCCGTGTGGGCTTGCAACGCATTATAGGGTATGGTTTAGGTAAGAAAAGATAGTTAGAAAAGGTATAAATACTATGCATGAATAATAGGGGAATACTAATAGAAGCCCGAAAAGGTGCAGGTTGAATTTTTTGAACAGTTGTATCGACTATTTGTATAATAGCCCTCGGGCTCGATTTTAAATTAAAATTATTTACGTTTTCTATTCTAAATGAGTACATGTGTATCTAGATAATTTAGATTTTATTTCTCCGATTACTATTTTGCTACGCAAGGTAATAATCACATTGGTGGGTACCTACTTATGCAGATTGGAATATTTTGAATTGTTTTAAATTGAATTTAAATTGTTTTAAATTGATTGATTGAAATTGAAATAAATTGTTTTAAATTGAATTTGAATTTAAATTGAAATTTAACTGAAAAATGAACTTACTGTAAGATTCTTCATCTAATTCAATAATGAAATCCGCTAGAGCACAGTGGTTTGCTAATGTAAATGAATCTGTCAAATCAATTATTTCGTCTCTAAAAGACATTGTACTTTGTTTTTTCATAAAATACAAACTTAGTTTCTGAAGATGTTTTTTCATAAAATACAAACTTCGTTTATATAGAAAATAGTCAAACGTCTTTCAAAATAACAGACATTGATTTTTTTAGTGGCCTGGACTCTGGGCTTTTAATCCAAAGTGGAACTATATAATATTATTTGTATTATCTGGGTATGAGTGGAATGGAACGAATTTTATGAAGATTAGATTAACAAATTTATTAGGGAGTTCATTTAAATGACCAAGATGTAAACCTAAAAATATTTTATTTTGTTATTACGTACCTACGTTTTAACTATTTGATTTTTTCTGTCTTTGACTTTTTAGAAGAAAACTTACTATGTAATAACTTAAGATTGTTTCTGTGCGTGCTTTATATGTTGTTGTTTTTTGTGGTGTAAAAAAAATTAAAAATAAATAACTGTATGAAATGGTCAAAACAAATCCAGTATTTTTTGTGTAGTTCGCGCACAATAATTATTAATTATTACAGACCTCTAGAATTTTATACCGATTTGTAAAGATTGCAGTGGTCTATCTCCACCAGGAAAGAAGCAGTTCCGCTTAACAATTCATATCTAATTTGCTACTTTGTGTGTAATAAATCACAAAAGATATCAGTTTAGATTGCCATTTACCATTATCGAGGCATATCCTTAATTTTAGATAGGTGCCTGCACATTAACTAAAAGATTAAATGAAATGGTAGTACTCCACTAAAGTGGTTGACAGTCGGTATGGAGGTTAGAGGTAAGGAGAACCGTCTCATATGGGAGAAGTTTCAAAAGGTGTCCCACTTTCAGCACTGAGCTTTTAACACTTTCAACAATGAGCGGTCAAGAGTTATCCGCATTCGGTGGATTCACGCGACCTGTGTGCTTAATGCGAGTTTTTTAATGTTCTCGATAGCGTAAAAGTTAAGCCATTTTTGTATTGCAGTTGGAACAGCGCCCCTACCAGCAAACGTACGCAAACGATCCCATTCCATACAAATATGAGCTAATTTTTACGCTATCGAGAACGTTAAAAAACCCGCACTAAGCAGTAAGCACACTGATGGATAGAGAGGGCTATGCTCACCCATAGCCCGAAAAAAGTAATACTTTACGTAAGTTAAGTAATACTTTACGCAATATTATCCGAAAACTGGACGCAATTTATCAAAAGACAATATATTTTTTGGAATTATCGGAGAAACAATGTTCAACGGTTTTGCAGTCGTGTACTTATGGAAATACTAAACGATTAATACATATTTATATCTTTAGATAGTTATATGTGTATTAATCGTTTAGCAAACAAACACAAAATATCTGTTAGTAGAATGATATAATTCAAAAGCACGAAATTTTACGTGGCTGTTCTGTAGGTTAGTCATAAGTTGTTAGCACTGACGGTAGATGTGTAATAGAGATAGGCAGGCGGCTTTTTATCAATAATAAATAAATAATCTAGTTCGTTATTGTTTCAAGCATGATTCATAGAAAATACACTTTTTGTTTATTAGCATGTATGTACATATGCGCAATTACCCTGATCCGTACCTATAACGAAAGCCATAAACATACACGAAAACCGGTTTCCGACGAGATTTAATTTTAATTTTTATTTTATAGGCTTGAGTGAGAATAAAGTAAATGTAACAAGAATAAAAACTTGTCTCAGTCCATGTTTGTTAAAATATTGAAAAAACAAATGAAAAATAGGAGATGTTGCTTTGACAAACTGAGTGACATATAGAGCTCAAATAGTTGTTAACAACAACAAATATCCAAATTGGAAAAAAGTATATTTGTTTAAACACGTTTAACATAAAATTAAATCGAATAAAACGTCATTTTGTAATGAATTACAGTAATTCGGTTCTCATTGGAAATTGGAGCGAGGAAAGACTGAAGAATGAGGTTTAGTATCTATTTTACAAAGTTGGTATTTTAAAGGCCAAATGCTCTTTATGATATGATGATCTTATTACTATCATCAATATTTAATATAGAAGATATGGTATACAAACCCAGCCTCATCGAGCGTTTACCTATTTCTCTGTTATTCGTCCGCGAAGTGATATCCTCACTTTTCATTTTTTGTAGCAAGCTTCCTAATGTACACCTTTATCCACTTTGTACCAATACCATTATCCTGCCTAAGTATGGTTGTGCGTTAATGCAATTAAGACTTCAATACTGTCTTAAGGTGTGCAGTAGTATTCACGTTTTGGTAATTACTTATACTTTAAGTAAAATAAGATGACTACTTTAGTATTTCATCTAGGTCGTTATCAAATTGTAACAAATTAAATAATTGCTAGTTACGAACAGATTATAGGCATACTTGTGAAAATCTATCGCTCTGTTGTTTGTGTTGATGAAAAAAGATAATAGGCAACTCCTGAAGTATCTTGAAGATCGCTGATCAGTGACCAGCAGTACAGTTTCCATCACGGTTGCTCAGCTGGCAATCCTCTTGTATACCTTACTCACAGGTGGGCTGAAGCCTTGGAGAGCATTGGCGACGCTCTCGCTGTAAGTCTTGATATCGCGAAGGTCTATACAGGGTTTGGCATAGGCCACCCCTATCGAAGTTACCGTCTTACCGAATCTCCGAGGGACTGCAAGTGGATCTCTAGGTTTTTGGATGGGGGGAGCATCACAGTCGCCTTAGAAAAAACATGCAATAAGATCTTATGATTATTGTTCGCAAAGGGCGATTTCTGCTTTGCTCTTAGTTGAAGGCTAAGCTTCGTTGGGAAGGCAATGAAAGAGTTGCGAGTATTGCTTAAAGGCATAAGGTTAAGCGAGAGATAGATAAAATCAAAGTGCGAAAAAAAAAAAAAAGAACTTATTTTTACTCTAGTTTTGTAACATTTTCCAGTACGAATTCAAGTTATTTCTACGAAAGCGCGAGAGAAAGGAATTGTTGTTGCAAAGGTCCAGAACATTATTTAGCAATTTATTGAAGGAGGTGAATGCTTATCTTTCTGTTGTTGTTTTTCTCTCATACTTTCACTCAAATACTTGTTAGTCAATTTTCAACAGAATAATTTCCAAGTAGATCAAGGATAAATATTATTTAAAGTTAAAGTCAATAAAGTAACAAGGGTAAAGTCATTCAACCATATATCTAATCATATTTAAACCAATCTCAAGCTAGCACCAAGACGAAAAGCGATGATTTTTAGTTCAAAAATTTTTTGGCGATATTTTTAAATAACATTATACCACATCGGAAGCTCTCACACCAGATATTCAGTACTGGACATAGGTCTCTCTAAAGATTTACTACAATGACGGGTTTTGCGGCGTCCGCAACTAATGGATTCCTATTTACCCGCTTTTAAGATTTTTAAGTTTATATACTCGTAAAAGATTGACATGCATAATGAATGGGAATCGGAAGCCTAATCTTGTGTCAACAGTAAGTCTAATATAGCGTTTAATTAATTCAAAAACTTTTTTATTAATGCAAAGTTTTTACGACCCACTAATATTAAATTTATTGCTCCATAACTTTATTTTTGTAGCGACCACTTGCAATAAGCGGAACTTTCGTATTGTATGGTTTTAACGTACAAGTTGTCGCTTCGGATATGCTAGGTATTGTTTTTGTTTACTATCATAACTAATAATTTATTTCAATAATCAAAAGCCATTTAATTATATTTAATCTATCTAATTACATATACAAACAATATTTTGGGCCGTAATATTTTGTTTAAAATTGAATTTTCAGTTAAAACCAAGTCCGCCACCGGAAAGCCTCAGTATGGATTAGCATTATCAAGCTTAGTGTCTGAACGACAAGTCGATTGCTTGCAGAACATCAATGATGGATGCCTAATGACTCTTTCACCCATAACTACACCTTGCTGTCGGAATACTTTTGTTATACTTAGGTTAGAAGAGCAAGTAATGTCTAGGACTGACATGTTTTTTAAAAATATTAAGAGAAGGAAAGATTTTCTTCGGTGAACGTAAACATAAAATAGCTGATTTTAGGAAACATCAATAGACAGTGCGTTTCACTACCAGCCACCTCATTCTGTCAGCTGGTGGCCTCGTAGAAGTCGAGCAGCACCTTTCGGGTCTTTGACTTACGTCTACCATTCTTTTAATGCGGGTTTATTCTCAGATCATAGATAAATACTTACAAATTATCCCGCTGCAAATACATTTGTAGTTAGGAACTTACGTATATAAAAATTTGTTATTTATTTCGATTAAAACAAGAAACAGTCGTTTGTAATTACGAAAAGGATCCCTAAAATAATGAACACGAAATGAAAACGCGAAAGTAGTTTAGTCTTGTTTACGACTGTAAATATTATGGCGACGTCACCACATCAATTGGTTCTTTAGCAAACAGAATTGTTTTAGAAACTTTAATTAATAATTGAAGTAATATCAGCGAATCAATATTGCAACTGAATATATGTACGTAAGTGAGAATTGTAGTAAAATTCTACAAACCATCAGTTTTTAAGGTAAAATAACATTCACATTCATATAAAATATGTATATAAAGACATTTCAATGATAAATTGAGGCTTAGGTACTCACATGATAACTTGCTGTTATAAGTTAATCTAAATAATAATATTAATCTATCCATATATCTAAATCAAGTTTATTTATTGTAAATACAAATGCAGATAAATATATTAGTTTATTTATTTTATGACAGTGCAGCTGATGAAAGTCTCCACGGAGAAAAGTTAAATTATGGCGATGAATTCTTGCTCAGGGCTGAAAACTACGGTGACCCAGATGTTATTATTTTTTGTAATTTAAAATTTATCGCACCCACTTTAAAAACTTGACTATAATTGTTTGTGGGAATCTCACAAACGAATAGTTTGAAATTTGCCCCATTAATTCACAGTAGAGAACGAGTATGCAACTGTTTCAATTATTTCGTATCTGCAATACTGGCGATTGAGACTTGGCTCCCTTTGGTTTGTATAGCCACGTTGCCTATTTCTACTGGAATGCTTTCCAATTTGAAAGGTAGGAAAGCCGTTGCTTAAATTCAATTGCGATATTGACATTATATCTTAAGAAGTTAGGATTTCGGTGACCGTTTAACAATCAATACGTCTCTGGCGCTTTTCCACGATGACGACAATTAAAATAATCTCTATTTAGGCACCACCACTATATGTGCGGTATACGCCTGAAGGAACTCCAGGACCAGCGGATCGGATGCCTATACGATTAAGTACTAGCAAAGATAGTAGTTGTCGTTGGACTACCATGCCATTACTGCCTCGTGATCGGCTTGAAGGCTTGGGGAGTCCAGTGAAGGTAAAATATTGTGTTTTATGTTACTCACACTTAACTGATTAGAACGATGATTTAATTGGATTGAAGTCACGGGCGTTGAGTCCTACTGAAATGCATAAGTGCTTTACAGCAAAAAGGGATGAGTTGTGCTACATTGATTTGACGTAATACACTCTTTTTTGGTCATAAATTTTGAAGAAAAATCGTTCATCAAACGGCCAATAATTATATAACCTTTGTGTATCTGTAGGATAATTTTCAGTAAATTTTAACTATTATATTTATGGAAACAAATAAAATTGGAATTCAACATTTATGCTTTATAATCACAACTACTTTTATGATTTAATATTATTCGCGTTTCCTGTAAAATATTCGAAGCGTCGGAAAAAATATTATGACAATAAAAAACGCGATATAAAGCCGTTAAAATTGTTTGAATTATGTCTATGAATCGCAAACATGGCTGATTTTTGTTTTTCGTTTTAGACGGGAGCTAAGTTAGTCCTGAAGAACTGTGTTGCAGATAAGAGTTTATGTGTTATGAATCAAAATTGGATGCAAACTTTTTTTGGACCTGTTAGTGTTCAATAAAATATACTTAGCATTGCTTTAATTTTTTGATAAAGGTATGACAATTTAGAAACTTAAAGACGACTGTTCCGTGCCTTT
Source organism: Bombyx mandarina (assembly GCF_030267445.1). Lineage (NCBI taxonomy): Eukaryota > Metazoa > Arthropoda > Insecta > Lepidoptera > Bombycidae > Bombyx > Bombyx mandarina. Next base: position 9,328,825 of record NC_143212.1, on the reverse strand, counting down.
TAGTGAGAAATGGGAAAGCGGTAGATAGCGACTTGGCTCTGGCCTTGGCATTGTTGAAGTCCATGGGCGACGGTAACCACTCAGCATCAGGTGGGCTGTATGCTCGTCTGCTTACAAGGGCAATAAAAAAAAGCTGTTGTTTTGTTAAAAATATTCAATAATACAAATTATTTTCTTTACTTAGATTCGATTTGTGTTATTTATTTTAACATTTAAAAATTTCGTTTTGTGGCAGTCGAATTTGCGTATTAATCATGAACACTAAAAGTAATATGCATATAATAAAAACTTGGATTCGTTACAATACTTTAAGGCTATTTTACTGGTGGTAGAACGTCTTGTGAGTCCGCACAGGTAGGTAGGTACCACCGCCCTGCCTATTTCTGCCGTGAAGCAGTAATGCGTCACAGTTTGAAGGGTGGGGCAGCCGTTGAACTGTACTGTAAAACTAAGGCTTTAGAACTCAGATCTCACGGTGGGTGACGTCTGGCGGCATTTACGTTGTACATGTCTATGGGCTCTGGAAACCACTTAATATCAAGTGGGCCGTGAGCTCGTACACCCATTTAAGCAATAAAAAAAAAATGTTCGCGAATAATACCTTAGTTGTCCGTCCTAATCATTAAAAAAAAAAAAATTTAATTCATTTTCAAATTTTCATATACACTATGGCGCTGATAGCGCTAAATTTTCAAATTGAATGAAAATGAAGTACATAACTTTGTTTCATCTTTTATAATATATCAGTATATGCAATCAAACTTAATCCTGAAATATGACATCATTTAATGATTCTGGGGGAAGTTAACAGGGGAAGTTGAAAGGGAGCTCAAGTGCTCTTTAGATTATCTCAAAGCTTTCGTTATGACGTCGGTGCGTTTGTGGAATTTGTTATAAATATATTAAGAGCAAGGGTCGGGAACAAAAAAATTGTCGTGAAGAAAAATCTAAACGAAGAGAACGATGTTTTCTTTGAACTTCATAAATTCAAATAGTGATTCGTTTTTAATTTATTTTATTTAAATTTATTTTATAATCAAGACAGTGTAGATAATAACAATTCTTAGCGTAGTTCTATAAACTGCAAATACACTGGAAAGACACAAATCACTTATATAAACAAAGTTGAAATAATTTGATTCATAAATTTATCAGTAAATAAAAATACAGTAAATCACATAAATAATGATATTATTTTATATAATTATTATATTTATGTGATTTACTGTATTTTAGCGGTTTAACGGTTTGACTTTTATATGTTAGTAATCCTAAATGCTTACTGTAGGTACTACATACAGCGCCTGCTTTTATTGCACTTCGGTTTTGTATCTTCTTTTGAAAATTATTTTCATTATCATAGCTTGCGGCAATGATATGAATTTTTAATAATGTAAACAGAATATGCTTCGATACTGAGTAGGGATCAAACTTTATATTTTTATTTTATTACAGGAGTGTGGCGTGACATGCCGCAATTACATAGATGTTCATAAAAGGTACACGGCGGAGAACATTTTCGCTCTGGTCAGCGATGTGGAAACTAAAAAGAAAAATTAAATTCATACAGTGACTCGTGTCTCGTTTTATTCTCAATTATGTTTTAGACGAAATTTTGTTAATGTTTGTTTGTTTTTTTAATCGTGTCTAATTCTTTGATTAATCAATAATTTGCTAGAAATTTGAACATCGTAACGCTTTGGTGATAAAGAAGTTATCAAATTGGTGTAATCTGTTTGGCTCGATCTAAGCCCACCTATTTATTATATAGCTGATTCAACCATAGCGAATGTTATTAACGTAAATATTCGATAAATTTTCTGTTCTCCGCTTATTGTATGTTCGGCAATATTCTGTTTATGTGCGTAGTTAACATTCTTCGGGTGTCCCGAATTCTCGAAACGGCCTTGGGCCTTGGCCTTTACTAAAACCGACGCCAAATACTTGTTGGCAGTTTGTTGCTGACAAAATGCGAAGGTAGCACTTTAGGAGAAACATTTGCGACGATCTCAATATAATGCTGTTCAGGAAATTTTTTTCTTCCTATAATCAGTTTTTATTAGGATTATGTAATTTTTTCATGGCAACAGGATATTCATTATAATATTATTTCCTTCAGCTCGTCATAAAACGTGTTTTATTGTAATTTTCGGAATAAAACATCTAGATATTATAAATTGAGTTCAGCAAACATATTTAATGGCAACTACAGAAGTAAAACTTATGTGAAAGACATCTGTGTTAACAAACATAATGTGTAAATAACAATATTTATTTATTTTGGATCCTTATTAAGATCTTTAAAGACAGAGAGAGGGAAAGTATACTTTATTGCACACCAAAACATAATTAGCATGGAAAATTAGTCAATATAGATGTGTCTGTTAACTGTTAATCACCGTAAGGGAAATCTTAAAGCAGCGACACTAGCAGGCTACGATGGGTCATGTGACTATGAGGGTAACACTAAAAAACCCTCAGCGCTATCAGACTAATATGTTCATCGCGGATCGTTCAGTTCGTGCGGCAACCACTAAAGAATATATCTTGCCGATTCGACGCAAATGGATCAATATTGTTTTGATGCTAACATTGAAAGCTGCTGCTAACTCGGCGGTAAATTCAAAATATCGTCAGATTCCAATGTCGTCTTTAATTCGTCGTTGTTGACTTTAGTTTTCGATCGACGACGGGGCTCATTTTTGAGATCTAAAGGACAATACCCATATTAGTATTGAGCTGAAAGTCAACAATGTCCTGCAATGCCCGAATTGCAGCTCTATGCCATATGATAGATTTTTAACAGTATTTATATGATATCTAGATTTAATGTCATATAAAGCACAGGTTCAAAAGATATTGGACATTACACATGATAACTTCCTAGTGGTTTTTTATACATTTTATCGCTTACAGACAACATTGCTAAGTTTTTCACTAGAAACTTCATGATCATCACATAAGCTAAATCAGATCAGTGTTCTTTTAAATACTTATCTGTATGCTATCAAATAAACATCTCAGTTATTTGGAAATATCTAGTCTCTCTAGTCTGTCTCCATTGTATAGTGTCAACCAGACCATAAGAAATAAAGCATGAATTAATGCTTAAAAAAACGATGATACGTAGGTACTGCAATGTCTACGATGCTCGGCAGCGACGCGTCCTGGAAGGCGATGCTCGACTTCTGCGAGTCCACCATCTCGCAGAAGGAGGCGGCGGAGCGAGAGAGGGAGAGCTCTTCCCTTTCCGCACCGATCCGTCGCCGTCGAGCCGGGGGCCGGAGGCGGGAATACGCCCGTACGTCCCGGCCCCTGTAGGTGGCGGCCTCCCCCCGGTGAAGGTCAAGGGGCGACCTGAGGGGGTGAGACCGCGCGGCGCGCTACCAGCACTCTAGCGCGCTGCCGTGGAGTGAATAGAGCGGCCGGTCGACGGTGTATCGCGTCCCGACCTGGCAGGCTGGTTCTGGTCCAGCGGGGTATTCCGGGACACCAGCGGCACCGTCTGGGCGTCCTTGGGGTGAGCCGTGCCGTCTGGTTGTAGTGTTGACCGCGGTAGCCCCCCTACCTCATCCGGGTTCTGACCTCGGAGGGGATCGGACGTCGGGTGTAAGAGTGCAGGGGAGTCGTTTAGTGGGTGGGTCCTAAAATCCTTGGGCCCGCGGTCTGCTCACAACACCATGCAGATCGTTGAGTCTCACATACCCCGCGCGCCCCTCTTGCGCGGGGACCTCGTAGGAGGCTCGGCCCACTACCCGACAAAAAAAAAAAAAAAAGGTACTGCAATGTCAATAAGAAGTCTTTTTTTTTTTATTTTTTTTTATTCAGTGCTTCATGTGATTTAAAATTAACAACATAATTCTAGCTTTTATTTATTAGAGCAATTTTGTAATATACGTTAACTGGGCGTTTCTGGGGCACAGATGGGCATTGTCCTTTCCTTGTCGAAAAGGCTCAAACCAATAATTAGTCGCGCGTTCGTTTGTAGTGTTCACTCCGTACACGTCATTTTAATGTTGCGAGCCGTTTATGCGGCATTGCTACCGCGACGGAACTCGTGTTCCATAATTACCCGTATTTTTATATTTTCCGTATTGGTGAAAAACAAACAAATATAGTGAAAACACTATGTAACTAAAATAAATTCAACACTAATGAACACTAACTACTTTTTACTGGTGGTAGGATTTCTTGTGAGTCGGCGCGGGTAAGTACTATCACCCTGCCTATTTCTGCCGTGAAGCAGTAATGCGTTTCGGTTTGAAGTGTGAGGCAGCCGTTGTAACTATACTTGAGACCTTAGAACTTATATCTCAAGGTGGGTGGTGCATTTACATTGTAGATGTCTATGGGCTTCAGTAACCACTTAACATCAATTGGGCTGTGAGCTCGTCCACCCATCAAAGCAATAAAAAATAAATAAAAAAGAATAGTCGTAGAGTATGTTGCATCCCGAACCTGTATTATCATATTTACATATTACAGTCATGATGAAATCATCCGTGCCGCTGCGCCGTTCTCTACTAAACAGTGGGTTGACACTTAAAATTCCATTAAAATTTAGTATTATACTGTATATTATGGGCAACTAAAAGTGTAAATAGCTTATGATCGATTGTAAAATATATTCTGGTAATGAGATGTTTAGAGTATGAATGAATTCAGTATACTTATAAGCTTTAGTTCACACCACAGATAATAAATACACTTAAAATATTCACACTCTGAGATGAGGAAAGACAGTGTCAATTTAAAAAAAGTGACACGTTGTTTTCTACTTGCCAATCTATTTTGTTACGTCATTAAATTGTTATACATATTACATACATAATATAGTTTAGGTATGAAAAAAACTGAGGAGGACAGAGGTATTGTGTATAGTAACCGCGTGCGTGTTGGTAATTGGTACGAAGCCACCAAACTAGAAGAGGTAATTACTTTGAAGTGCGCTCAAAGTTATGAGATATAGTACAATTCTTTTTAGGTTTAGATAATTTTAGTACTTTGATTAGTACTGATAGTACTGAAATCAGCGTTGCTTTTTATATGAATAATGTTATACCCACACATAATAATATGTTGAGAAATCGCAGTAAAAAACTTGTGACGATAGCGAGGTTTGCTTTGATGTTGCAGTTGCAGTCGCATTTTCTCAGCTTGCGCGCCCACCGCGTGCTATAAGCGTCGCATTTGTATAAACATCTACTGTCTCAGTTTGATTATGATGATTTTAATTTTTTTATTTATTAATTTTCAATAAAATTATTGCAAGAGAACCTTACATGATAAAAGTCTGTTTGGGTTTCAATCAGAAGGTATGATTGATATGTGACTATCTTAAGTACTACTTTAGTCCTAGCAGCTGTGTCCTTATTTGATTTTCCTTCTTATTTTTTTCCTCACAATATTTTGAAATAACATATTATTATGTATACTTTGGTGGAGCTCGATGGGCTTTAGTCGGTAGTCGTTCTGCGGGGCAAGTGCTTCGCGCGCCTTTTTCAAGGCGTAGTCTCTTGTGAGAAATTGGGGGAGGTGGAGGACCTCGGCCCTTCTCTTCTCCCCTTCTTCCTCTCAGGAGGCGCTGGAGCCCGACATAACCCGGTCCGCTACCCCCCTCGATCGGGTAACCGTAAATGGATTCCCCAGCGTTAAAAAAAAAAAGGCATACTCTGGCGTTTTTATATTTACGAAATAATACTATTTCATGCAAAACCATGTCACACAACATCACATTCCGGTTCTATAGTAGGATACGTTGTGCGCGCACGTACGCTGGTATAGCTCTGGTCTAATTTTGCCTCGAATTTCAGATAGAGAGTCGCTACTCTTACCCGGTTGAATCATTGACAAATCGTTAACTCGTGTTCAACAGTAATCTGGCCCGTATTAAGAAAATCCTAAGTCAGATAGACGGTTGTGGGCTGTCGATGTTGATATATATTTTTTTTAATACCCTTGTAGGCAGACGAGCATACGGCCCATCTGATGGTGAGTGGTTACCGTCGCCTATGGACTTCAGCAATGCCAGGGGCAGAGCCAAGCCGCTGCCTACCGCTTAATACTCTCCACAGGCCTCGTTTGAAGAAGGACATGTCATAGCGCTCGATAAAAACCGTGGAGGGGAGCTCATTCCATAGCCGGGTGGTACGTGGCAAAAAATACCTCTGGAAACGCACTGTGGATGACCGCAGTGGCTCCAGGTAGTATGGATGAACTCTACTGCGGGCGGTGCGATGGTAAAAACGAGATGCCGGTATCATCTCAAACAATTCCTCAGAGCACTCCCCATGGAACATACGGTACAAAAAATACAGAGGGAACCGAAGTCCCTCCGCAGACCCAGAGGCTCCAAAAATCTGTCAATTGTATCTGATAGCCGCTTAACACCAACTAGATCACGGATCGTCTGGTCTTTGACGCTAACAAAACATAGATTTACATCGATTAGTAAAGTAATCTCCACACAATAGTGTTACCTTAATTAAAACTACTTTATCGGTTTAATTTCGCTTTGATTGTTTTTATTTCATTATTTCCGATTTTTCGAATATTTTACAGTTTATCTTGGTTTCGCACGACTAAGTGAGATCATTTTCACGATGAGATGAACCTAGTCGCTCATTCGTGACCATTAAAGCTGTAACGATTCAAAACGTTCGAAGTATTATAATTAAATGTAAATAAGAAACTTGAGGTTAAATCGTAAAAGTAGTTTACCTACGTCTACGAGTCAGGAAAGCGATGAAAATACTGCGATAGCATCATCATCATTATAATTTATGTTTTATTTTTCAGTACAAGCTTAATATATTTCTCGAACAAATGAAAAAAGGCGACCTCATGCTAGCACGGTTTCGTAAAATGACGGAGAATCTTAACAAGCCGACTGTGTTGACACAATCGTCTGGAAGCATTGCTTTCGGGGCTAAGATATCATTACTCGCTCCCCACGTACCCGGTAAATTTTAAAAGAAATCAATTTGTAGGTCTGACGTTTGTACATGTTGGTTTCCATTATGGTTTTAGAAGAACATGTTTAAAGAAAAACTGATACTTTTAGCGTCAGACCCACCAGTGGAAGGAAAAAACGGACTGCTTCTTGGTGGTAGAATCTCATCCAATGACATCATTCGCTCTCAGGTGTTAATTGATGGTTGCTCTCTTGTTGGAATGCCAGATCTGAAGCCAGTTGAAAGTAGTACCTTTGTAATTACTAGTGCAGATTACTGTAATAGAGAAGGCGAACCTTTGAAATACAATCAAGAGTTTTTATTGGCATTATCTTCTTCTCTCGATAAAAAGGTAAGCTTCGTACATTTGTCATTCAATATTGTAGATAATAGTTGTTCGAATATTCTTATGCTAAAAATATTGTTATTATTGATACGGCCGAGCAAATATGGACAAAGAGCAAATCAATTTACCTGATCCAGATCAGTAACTTATTCAATAAAACAGAATAGACGGGCCAGCAAAACACGGGACAAAGTTGCTGGCCTCCAGAAAATTTAATCTTGGTAAAAGAGCCATACATTTTGTTACGGAAAATTCTGTTCATTTCGATAAGCTTTGTCTTTCTTCGCGAATTTACCTGACATATAATATAAGATAAAACCTCAGAAGACTGACTAAGACCCGTAACAGATCTCATTTCATTCGTAAGAAATCTACTGCTGAATAAAGGACCTCTCCTATATATATTATTTATTATCTCATAATTATTCTATTATAGGACATTTAGCGGCCGTCTGGTGTAGTGGTAACTGACATGGTCACTACATAAGGGGGTCGCGGGTTCGAATCCCGCCAAGGGAAGATATTTGTATGATAAATATAAATGTCTTTTCCAGGGTTATGGATGTATATTAAATATATGTATGTGTATAATAAAAATCCTTACATTTATTTCCGTTATCTGGTACCTGTAACACAAGTTCTTTACGAACTTATCACGGGACCAGTTAACGTGGCGTGATTGTTAGTAAGTATTTATTTAGTAAGTATTTATTTATTTATATATAATTCTATATTTAGAACGTATTTGCTACGTAACTCATAAAAAGCGACCTGCGTACACTCTCGAAATCACAATATTTTAATTTGAAAACGAATTTTCCAAGCAATCTAGTGTTAATCACCAATGTTTTTACTGTTTATTTCACAATACATTTTTGTGTAATGACGATGATGTATATATTTTAACAGTGGACGTTTTTTCATGTAATTTTTTTCGTGTGACCTTATTAACATAACAATGTAAGAAAGTTGAATTTTTAATGAGGGAAGTTGTTGTTATTTGGTTTTCGATGTTTTTCCTTGTACGCATTTACATAACGTTTCAGCCTCTATATATACGGTATGATCCAAATCCGATACCGGGCCTTTGTAGTTTGTTTCCCTTGTACCTGAGTGAACATTTTGTGTCGAACACACGTTGGCGAGTTTTGCCGATACAGAGTCCAACAATCACCCGATTTGAACTGGAAGGGAAACCAATCACAGTGAGTAAATTATTATTCTCAAATTCAATCTCAAATTCTCAGGATCGAACATTTTTAAATTGAATATATCAAAATATGTTTTAGGAACTAAGTCGGTAGTTAGTGTATATTCAATAGGTACGTATGTGCGTCAATTAACGTTCAATACGTAATAAACGTACTTAACAAATGTTCACGACTTACTTCCATGGTGAAGGAATAAATAACATTGTGTAATAAAAATGAAATCCGCGAAATTAGAATTTGCGTAATTATTCTTGGTAGGGTTGGTCTTGTGAGTCCGCACTGGTTGGTACCACCACCCTGCCTATTTCTGCCGTGAGGCAGTGATGTGTTTCGATTTGAAGGGTAGGGGTTAAAACTGAGACCTTAGAACTCATGTCTCAAGGTGGGTGGTAGCATTTACGTTGTAGATATCTATAGGCACTTAACACCAGGTGGGCCGTGAGCTCGTCCACCCATCTAAGCAATAAAAAAATAAACAAATGTTGGCGAATAACATCTTAGTTGTCCGTGACCACAAAAACTGTACAGTATCGAAAACAATACTGTATACAATGTCGAAAACAAAATAATGAAAATAATAAGCGCGAAATTAAAACGAAGAAGTAGTTTTAATTATGTATATGACTCGGGAAAACCGAAAAATACCATATTTAATAAATAATAGTTTTAATGAGAGTCGAAATTTGAACTTGATTTGCGGAGTTGCTCTTTAGATATGGTAATATTTTGAATAAGCGCTAAAGTATTTTTTTTCTAATAATTATGTTCATCTGTCCTGTTATAATTAGTTGTTAACTTTTATTTTGGTTTTAATCTTGTTTCCAATGGTCACAGCTTACATCACATTAATAACTATTATATCATCATACATTATGTTGATCATCATACATTACTTGATCCCCTAGACTTTATATTGTATCGAGGTTTGGTGCTGGCAGTGAAAATAGTTCTGTTTAGATTGTGAAACTAAAAATGTTATTCATATAAGTATACAAGCCGTACTCGCCCGCTTCGCTGGGCATTTAAAATTAACATTATTATTTATTGTCATTATTATTAGGGAATCCAATACTCATATAAATATTAGTCTATCCTTTAAGTGCATGCATTTTCTACATACCAAGTTTCAAGTCAACCGGATGCATTGTTCAGTAGTTATAACGGAACATCCGTAAAAACCACTGTAGATTTATATATTAGTATAGATTTCTGACTTAATTGTCATTATCATTCTCAGGTAAACGAGGATGTAGTAGTAAATCATTGTGCGACAAATGTTAACCTTGGCATTAATGTAGGTTGCTGGGCGATGGGATTTTATGGAAAGGTAAGACAATTTTTTAGTATGGAAGATTATATGCCTCTTTTTGCGTCAATCGAATACTTAATTTTCCAGAAAAGGACGTACCTTTTTAGCTATTTACAGTAAATTTCAGCCAATAGCATTGAAAAAGTCGGCTAGTCATATTATTAGTTGTTCTTGATAAACAAAGGCTTTTAACCTATCTGGTATCATGTGGTCTCTAGAGCCTATAGATGCTTCAGCGTTTATATTGAGATTCGATTACTTGAAATAATGATCCACGGGAAATCATGTTTATTTTATTTTTTTAACACGGTAACATTTTGCTGCTTACATATGGCCCAACTGTTATGAAGTACTTAACGAAATCCAAAGACATCACAACGTGAAAGCCCCCACTTACCTAGAGACATGAGGTCCAAATTTTAGTTGTATTATTGTGTTGAATTAAGTCTGTCCGTCCTGTTGAAACCAGAACGCATGATTGTTTTGCAGTAGAAATAACGCGAAAGGGTGGCAGCTTACTGTGTGGATTCACAGGCTAAAACCAGTAAACGCTAATTGGCGATCTTAGTAAAATGATAGAATAGGTGCAACCCTTAGTTGTTTTTTACGACCCTACGGGAAAACATGAAGTGGTGCTACTCTAAGCCGGCTGTCATTACACATTCAAAATGTTAATTATTTCACCATCGTATGGACGTTGTCCATGAATCTCTTAGGTGTATACACATACAACTTATAATTTGTTATTATACGAGAATTGAATACTGACAGTAGCTTTTCATTTCATTGCATAATTTAAAGACATTGGTGAAATTATTTTGAAATTGTTTTCACCAGTGACTTGGAATTAATCCATTGGCGTGGTTTAATTTTAATTTATTGTCATTTATAAACACTTTTGACAGATCTGTGCACCTATCATGAAGACATGCCTTGATGTGTATGGTCGAGAGCTTCCAAATAATGTATGGCAAATTTATACGCCCATAGCTAATTAGGAACATTCATTGACTGTAGTTTAGAAGATAAAAAAATTCTAGATTTCATTAAAATCCATTTTTATTTTTTTTGTTTCACATCGTATTATTTTATGTATATTTTACTTTTATGAATAAATAATTATTATATTTTTTTAAGAAATATGACTTGTGATTTATTATAGTTTAAGTCAGATTTGAAAAGAAGATTTCTTTTGTCTTAGAAGACTGGTGAATGTCATTAGAATGAAACGTAAAAATATTTAAGTTTATACAAATTAGTTTCTAATCGTCACTCTTAGTCGATTTACGGTTTTCTCTGTCACAAGTTTCTACAGAAAAACGTTAAACAACAAATTTAAATATATAACTGAAATCATTAGATTCGATATTGTCGCTTCTTAATATGCGGCTTGAATTCTGAAGTATTTTTGTTGTTGGAACTTATTGCGTCTGCCGTCAGCAACATGAATAAGTCATACCCTTCGTTATAAGAAATGATCTAAAATACTGTGATCATGAATTTTGAATGAAAGTATAATTCTCGATTCGATTTCAATCTTTTATTGATGTTAAGGTGGAAATGGATTGCATTCGTGTCTTACCAATTAATTATGTTAATTTCAGTTTTGGCTTAAGTCAAGTATATTATAGTCATAATCGTAACGCGATCTTGTTCTAATGAACAAGATCGCGTTACGATTATTCTTATCTAATATTAATAATAATATTATAATATTAATTTAATTATTAATTAGTAATTAATATTACTAATTCACCATCATCATCATGCTTTCCTATTACCCTCTGCTGGGGTGTAGGGCTCGAATCAATTTTTTCCATTTATATCGGTCTTGGGCAGTCTGTTCTAGCTCCTCCCACGTCATGCCCAAGACCCCTAGCTCCTGCTCCATCGAGCGACGCCAAGTTGTTCTGGGGCGGCCTCTCTTCCTTTTGCCAGACACTTTCCAGGTCAGTGCTCTCTTTGATAGGTGGGTATCGGGCTTTCTCAAAGTGTGACCAATCCATAATATTTAATAATTAATAATATTAATTAGTAATATTAATTACATAAAGTTACTAAGCCTATAAATCCTCATTTGATACCGTTGCCTGATAATTTATTAAAATTACCGCCAAAAAGTCGTTTTTGGCGGGAACGCGAGGAGTGAAGTTGTGTGATTTGTTTTATTTCGTCTATTTAGTGTTTCTTTAGGTTTAAATGTGTAATAACGGTGGCTTATTAACTGTTTAATATCTGTGAAAGTGCACAAATGTGGGAAAATGAAACAAAGCCGCTGGACGTAACTCTTTGGGACCCTCCAAAAATCCACTGAAAATTTTTCAGTAAATGACCACCATTTTACTGAGATTATATTTCATCCCATATCATCTCATCTCATTTCATTTAATTTTATCCCAGTTGATTAATGTCTCAAATTAATCATCTTCATTTCATTTCACTCCATATTATCATTTTTCATAAAAATAAGAATATAAATTTAAATAAGACGTGACTTAAACGTCATAAAAAAAACCGCCAAAAAGCGTAACCGCATAAAATACTAAATTTTCTATTCTATTCTATTCTATCAGCCCATGGACGTCCATTGCTGGACATAGGCCACCCCCAAGCCTCGCCATAAAAACCGGTCCTGCGCTGCCTGCATCCAGCGGATCCCCGCGAACCTCAATAGGTCGTCGGCCCACCTTGTGGGAGGCCTACTCACGCTACGTCTTCCAGTACGCGGTCGCCACTCAAGAACCTGCCACATCAGTGTCGCAATCCTTTGGGCTATGTCGGTTACCATGGTTTTCCTGCGAATCTCCTCATTTCTGATTTGATCTCGCAGGGAAACTCCGAGCATAGCCCTCTCCATTGCTCTTTGGGTGACCTTGAGCCTTCTCATAAGGCGCATTGTGAGCGACCACGTCTCAGTGCCATATGTCATCACTGGCAACACACACTGGTCAAAGACTTTCGTCTTGAGACACTGTGGTATTTGTGATGAGAAGATTTTACGTAGCTTTCCGAACGCTGTCCATCCGAGCTGGATTCGACGGTTGACCTCTTTTTCGAAGTTGGACTTACCTAGCTGGACAGTGTGTCCCAGGTAAATATACTCGTCAACAACTTCGAGCGTAGAGCCTCCGACCTTTACTGGAGTGGGCGCTACATGAGCATTCAACATAATTTTTGTTTTTTCCTTGCTCATATTATCAATAATTAATAATAATTTATTAGTAAAATATATAATACATATATTTATTAATAATTTATGTTTGAAAACGAGCTACATAATCGCCACCCGCACCAGTAGTTCGTGATTACCTCCGCGCATTCATTGTTATAAAGTGAATATATAAAAAACCAGCCCGATTACGGGACGGAATACAAATAATAACTTTCACGAATAAAATCCAAAGTTTTTGACGGTGTAACTGAAAATGTTTTGTTCTACTTTCGCAGACGACGAGTAAGTAAGTACCCAATGACGTTACTTGACCGCATAAAACCGGCAACACGAAATCCTCCACCTAAGGATCGAGGTTTTTTTTTTATTGCTTAGATGAGTGGACGAGCTCACAGCCCACCCGGTGTTAAGTGGTTACTGGAGCCCATAGACATCTACAACGTAAATGCGCCACCCACCTTAAGTCTTAAGTTAAGAAGTCTCATCTTATTTCCATAGACTGTCTGATTTGTGCCCAAACAGACTCTAACGTGCCATACTAGTAAATATTTCAAAAATTGTTCGACGCACGGTATTGAATCGAAACTAAGCTGAAAATTACTGAAAGTTTAATGTGCTGAGTTCCATTAATTAAACTTTCAGTAATTTTCAGCTTAGCAGATTTTTTGACATAAAATCTTTATTTAATATGTATTTCCGTTGGAAAGTTAAATAGTCAGGGGTGAATACACTTTACGTTAGTAGTAAAATTAGAAACGCATATTTCACAAACTATGGACTTAAATAACAACCACTGAAAAACTCATTTTTAGACTAACGTACCTAGACTAACTAGAGAAATACCTAAAATATTTTTTCGAAAAAATCGCTGTAACCTACATAACTACATAATTTTAGATATAGAGGGATTTTTTTAGGTACGCAACCCTAAAAGACATGTAATTCCTAATTGGTTCGAAGTAAATAAACATTTGAATTGAAGAAATGTTATTGTTGGTTCCGAGTTGTAGTTCGATTTAAATGTCTCCAAGTTTCAAGATCCCAGTGTATTTTCGAGTGCTCTCTTTCGATAATGAGCGTATTTCATTGAATCCGGGGAACCATTGAGTCTCGGGACATGGCACAAGTTTTGATAAAAGGACTTGAAATATCCGCTGAGCCCTCGCTGTATTCCCTTTCATTATCTGGCTTTTCTCGTAAGCTTTTTTCCATTTGAAAATTGACTTCGTTATTGATCCACAATCCTTCCTTTTCTTGGAGTTCTTGCTTTTTCATTTTTTTTCTTTTCATCGTTGAGTTGCTATTTATTACACGACGCTAACTTTAGTTTTATCTCTCGGAACTCCAGGGGGTGTTTCCTTGTGTGTCTTTCGACAGGGTAAATTATGTTTAAACACAATAAAATTACAGATTTTTATCGAACGACATTATTCGGAAATATGTAATGAATTAGTGAACAAACTGAACCATTTATAGTGTTTTTTTCTTCGATTTAAGTATGTCGTAGACATAAAACACCAGTCGTCAGTGACTATGAAAATTGAAGTAGGTAATAATTTAATGACAATAAAAAAACACGAGATTAAAGCGTAAAAGCAATTTTAATTAAGATCTGAAAGGACTAAAATCACGTAAGATTTTTTTACTTAGAAAAATTTGCCTACGGAAAAGGCTATCTACAAGCGAATTAAGAACTATATTTACAGCGAAATATCTAAAGTCTGATAAACTTAATTGACGCACTACAAAATTAACGTAGTTTTGTTTGAAGTGAACGTTGTGTTGCTACGTGTTCATTCGGCTTACTCGAGTAGAATGCTTGAGGTATTATGAAAATTTAATTATACTCCTCCTTTCTGAATTTACGCACGTGGAATCCGCAATGAACAAAATGCACTCAAAACATGGGGACTTGTATCTAACTCATAATGAGTGATGTTTAACATACTGTGTGCATAATCCCTTCGTTACATACCATATACATAATTCCTTCAAAAGTGGGTGTAGACTGTAGAATAAAGTTTGTCCAATTCAAATTTAATTTAAATTCGATATCATTTGTTTCGTTTTGGACGTCATTGAACGTCCTTAATGAAAGGCACAATAAATTCTACCACATGTTCCAAGAAGGTTCAGAGTCTAGACAAGAACTGAGATTAAGTGTACGGCCTTTTTTTTAAATATTATTAATGTAAACTATTATAATTTTAATATGAGTTCTCCTCTGTTTGTTATCCGATTTTTTTTCCGTTTAGAAACTTACGTCTTGTTATTTTGGAAACATGTCTGTTTCTTTTCCGCCTTTTCAAAAAATTTAGCAAAAATACGAAATTTAATTTAGGTTTATTTTATATGTGTATGTATTACATAAAACCCAAACTAGATTTTAAAGCGTCAGTGAATCGAGTCGAATTTCAGCAAGTGAGTGAGCACTAGTAATAAGCATAAATACTTTTTTTGTGAGTTGTTGTTTCTTGAAGTCGCAATCTTTCATAATCACAGCTGGTTTACTCCGTGCCACAAGAGACAGTAAACCTAATTTGTATTTATATTATTTATGGTACATTACATGCCTAAAATGCACGCGTTTATACTTTCTTCCTTCGGTGCTGGATCAATAGCAGGGTCTCAATGGCAGGATTTTATAATATTTATAAATTAAAAATGTTATTTCTATAACAAGGATGAATTAAAATAAAAGAAACAGATTTGCATTACCGAGCCCTGGCCAAAGATTTCCTCTCCTTATTGAGTTAGGTGCCGTGATAGTTTTTGATAGATTTTTTTTTATTTTTTTTATTGCTTAGATGGGTGGACGAGCTCACAGCCCACCTGATGTTTTTCTTCGGTCCACGCATCCTGATCCACTTCAGAGATATGCAATTAATTTGTGGGCCAAAATTTGTCCTTTGATTCCCCAATAATATAATTAGGGCCATGTATTACGATTTCTACACGAACCTTTTTCTTTGTAGCACGCATGTCAGTTATGATAATGAATTTATTATCATAATATTATTCCTACATTACTGTGTAACGAAGAAATGATAATACATATATACAACTACATGAAAGATAGCTAGCTAACTTGAAGCAGAGTATTTTTATGTCATATACCTATACAGTATGTGAATTAAAAGACCACTTCATCTTACCAGCTTCATAATGGTGTATATTCTGCAGCATAGCATTGCATTGAAATGGAAAGTATCACGAAGTCACCCTAGTCTTATGTCTCCTTATTCATATATATTTCAGCCATTTTACTGGAAAGGCTAGATGAAATTTGGGGTATATTTCCTATCTGCAAATGACTATGCAGCGATGATATAAAATGAAGTGTAAATAAGAGATCAAAATATCTCCGTTTCACATATATTAAGTGGTTTCACATTTTCATTTAATTTAAGACACTTTGACATAGTTTTCATTCAAGTTTTGATGTTTATCTGTAAAAGTAGGCCTTTAAATATATAGCCTATAAATTTTTAATTATTGGATGGAAATTCTGAAACAAATCACGATATAATATCCAATAGGTTCTGTAGTTAGAGAAGAGAAGTTAAAATTGTAAGTTGCGAGGTTACATAACAGTATTTTCTTAACTTAGCCTGGTTGAACACGCACTTGTATATAATCTATATTTCTAAACTACAAGAAAAATAAAACAGTGATAATCATGAACACACAGATTAATTAATAAAATTGAAAGGTTAAATGAACTTGGAAAGAACAACGCAGCCACGTTACGCCAGATAAGTCAACACAATGAAGTGATAATTATCGTCAATTTTCACCCCGTGCCGCTTCGCGCTTATCTCTGTTCAGACAGCATTTCCCCGTGAAACGCTGTTCATTAACGCCCACAATAGACTCGATAACAATTCTAAAAACTCGTCACAGGGAACAAAGGTTTATCATTGCGACAGAACACTCGTACACTTCGTACTCAGATCGGTTACTTCAATCTACGACATCATTACCTCGTTCAAATTTTCTGATCTGTTTGCCAAGGTACGAAAGGAGTATTATCAATAGCCGTTGACAGTAAAAGTAGACTTGTAGTATATTTTAGTGTCGATATGTAATTGTATAGTTAATTAATTAGTATAATCTAAAGTCAACAATGCCATGAGGTATATAGCAAAGCATAGCAGACAAAGCATAGTCCCTCGTTGCCAAGCTTGGTACGTCGGAACTCCCTGCGGTGAGTTCCTTTGACATTTAAAGCGTGCTCTCCATCGTAGCATGGCTATGGCATGTATTCAATTTCAAAACAAATCGGATTCTACAAAGACTTCTATGTCTTAAATGACAAATATGTTCCACTGATATAAGTATATTTATCAACAAGACATATTAACAAATGAATTATACCAGATCTGTGTTACAAAACAAACGTAAATCACGAAAGATTGTTATACCGTTCTTCTAATTTGACACGGTGAACGAAATTCAACGAATTGAATGCTAATAGAATACCGTGAAAACCTGTTGGGAAATTGTTCCTTATTACAGTTGTTCGTTGTCTGTAACTTTCCCACGTGAATAATTCAGGATTTGAATTCACTATAACTCTAAGGTTAATTAGTAACGCATTCTTACCTCAAATTTGAATTTTCGGACCACTAACAGAATGCATGTGGGTTGCATGCTTATAATAAATACGAACAGTCTTTAAAACAATACTACAAAGCAGGAATAAAAATTAGAATATGGTAAATGTTTATTTAAGGTACAAATATTTTTAATTTCGTAATTTCCCGATATTTTAGTTCTGTTGCAAGCACCATGAAGAAAGGCAAGACTTTGGGTGAGTTATAAGAAGCAAGTAAATCTATCACCCTCTCACTAGTTTCGGTGTTATCACTGAAATAGTCATCCCTACTATATGTTTGGCTATGTTACTGTTTCTAAGAATAGCCAGATCTACAGTCCATTTTTTTACTTTAACTAGAGATTTTAATTATATCATTTTAAAGAATTGGGTAAGGTTCAGTCTGCCTTTTACCACTGATATTTTTAATGCTGAGTTTTTCGACAAAATGAGATGCGCGTAATAGGTTAATACGTTATTAAAGTATCAAGGGACTTTATTCATTACTTGACAAAATTCGTTTTAAATATTTATATGGCAAGACGGAGCATTAAAAATGCAAAATTAATTTATCTCCAAGCAAGAAAATATTTCAACTCCCACTTCGCTTCAAAGAAATTTGAGTGCCCTCGTTGAAAGAAGAATTTGCAAAAAATAACTTCAGCGTAAAATTTTCAATTACTAGGTAGAGGCCGAGATGGCGTAATTTACATGCAGGTGATCGTCTCGAGAATAAGATGAAACATGATTGAAACTCAAACGGTAAATCTAATTTCTTGTTCTATTAAAATCGATGGATGCGTGAAGCAACTCATGCTCTACACTACCAAATGATGTCACCATCCACCTTATACAATACTTCCGAAGTTTCAATTGCATAGGACATACTGTACATACTGGACATACTGGCTGCTTTGTGCATGAAGTCAGTGACAGAGTTAGGTAAGGTGATGGTAGTCCGTATATTACACACAATATACAGTTTAGTATACGCTACAAATTATTACAATTACGCAAATTATATTTTTTTGTGAAATTTATTTTAGTTACCTGACGATATTCCTTAATCGTGGAAGTTATTCGTGAGCATAAGTCAAGTACGTATTTCGTTAAAAAAGTTGATACCTACCTTTGAAAACCGGTATAGTAGTAGCATCGCTTCATATGAAGAAACGGCTTTTTACCTTATCAGCAGTAAAGTTATTAGTTTTAGGTGGTCTCGCCGCCTAGCGGACCCTGCCTAATGGTGACGGACCGTCGAAGCGTACGTAATAGGTCAGAATAGGAATATGTATTTGAATAAACATGCATTGATGAAAACGCCGTAATTAAATGTAATGTTTTTTTAAACTAATAGTTCATGATAAAGCATGCTGTTTATTTGAATCAGCACAAAAACAAAATCGCAATATTCGTTTTGATTCCAGACAAGCCATCTTTTTCTCTTAACTAAGATAAATGTATTCTTATTTTCTCCCTTAGAAAACGTCGCAGGTAATCTCGTTGCTCTCATCAGAGGGTGTTCTCTTCACCCAACAATATTTTTAGCGGTTAATAAAAACGGAACATTATTCAGACGAGTAATTTTTGGTCTCGTGAAAAGCTCAGATTTATCGTAACGACGTCGCTTGATGAAGACGGCGCGTTTAATATGTACGAAATCGTTTCTTAATGTATACTTTACTCTCTCAGTTTTTTATATTATTTATATAATTTTCGTGTTTGGAAACACTCAATCTAGTTTCTTATTAAATTTTTAAACTACTATTATGCTGGCTTAAAGCATAAATAATTGTTTATCAATAATGCGATAAATTGAGAGTACAGATTTAATCAATTACTAGCGACCCGCCCTCGCTTCGCTTCGGAAACATTAAAACACACATGAAACCAAAAAAATAAATAAAAAAAAAATAAAAAAAGTAGCCTATGTTCATCAGGGACAATGTCGGCTTCTAATGGAAAAAGAATTTTTCAAATCGGTCCAGTAGTTTCGGAGCCTATTCGAAACAAACAAACAAACAAATCTTTCCTCTTTATAATATTAGTATAGATTAGCGTAATGATTCTGTCTTCAAGCTTCAATAGCATTGTAAAGTGTTCACTATTGTAAACTATGTGTACTTTTTCGTGTAATAAAAATGAAACCCGCAAAATTATAATTTGCGTAATTACTGGTGGTAGGACCTCTTTTGTGAGTCCGCGCGGGTGGGTACCACCACCCTGCCTATTTCTGCCGTGAAGCAGTAATGCGTTTCGGTTTGAAGGGTGGGGCAGCCGTTGTAACTATACTTGAGACCTTAGAATTTAAGGTGGGTGGCGCATTTACATTGTAGATGTCTATGGGCTCCAGTAACCACTTAACACCAGGTGGGCTGTGAGCTCGTCCACCCATCTAAGCAATAAAAAAAAATGCCCCCACCAGACAGGAAATAAAATACAGACTGCAGTAGCTTACTTAATTCCGTAATGTGTTCTTCGTAATTCCACTTTTACAAAACTTATAATTAGGCGGCATCCACTGCGAAGTAGTAACAGTGGGGTATTCTTACTATTTTTTCTCTCCTAACTTCTTTCCCCGCTGTCTTCTTACCCACTGTGCCCATTTTCCCACGCTTGCCCTTCATCTCTGCTATAATCATTGCTCCTAACAACAATGCTACCAGCGTAGATAAGCAGCGGCTTGGCTGTGCCCCTAGCATTGCTGACGTCCATGGGCGTAACCACTCACTATCAGGTGGGCCGTATGTGAGTCTGCCTACAAAGGCAATAACAAAACATCACAATCCGAAAATCCAATTAATTTTAACATAATAAATTATTTTTTATAATTTTATAGTGTCGGATAAGTTTACTGACTACAAAATATAAAGTTTAAAACTTTATTTTTATTTAATACTTTACGAATAATGTAACTAAAAATAGAATAATTTTGAAGAATAAGCAACAACCTTACATTATGTGTCAGGAAATTCTACATTAATAAAGAGTTTATATATTTTAAATGTATGCTTCAACAGAAAAATTCAATTATAAATCCACAATAGAAAGCAATAATAACACAAATTTGAAATAAAGTAAGCAATTACCAGTAAAACACATTGTGCAAAATGATTCTCACAAAATTCTATTTGAAATATTTTATAGTTATACGTAATTATCCAAAAACAATTTCGACGTTAGCTTTAATGTAAACATCTTCAATTCCCTTCAAAAGATTCTTGTTACTCGCGTAACGCTAAGACCGTCAGTTTTGTAGGAAAATTTTCGGCCATTATTTCCCAAGAGTACTAACGTGAAACCCGCATCAAATGTAACGTTGTTTTTCACGTTCCAAAGAATCATATAATTTGAGAACTTTGCACCGCCTTCGGAATTTATTTTAGGTGGATACTCATACATACGAGATATGGTTTAAAGCAATTTCGCATGAAATGATGAAACTTGCCTCGTTGATACAAAATATTAGATGACTGCGGATGGCATCTGAGCATTGCTGTCGGCAAATAGCGGCCACCGTAACATGCTAGTAATTTGGCAGGGTTGAACCCAAAGACTTGATATACTTAATATGAACATATAAAAAGTGATGAACTTATTTACCAGTTTACCATTTATTTAACAGTTTTTATAATTTGTATCTTGGCTATGAATGGTCTTAAATGTAAAATTCAGGCATGATATTAATATATTTCATATTTGATGTAACTATATATTGCAGGTTTTAAAAACATAAATAAATAATGGGCATGTGTGTTTTAAAGAAAACCTCAGACATGATTAATACTATTTACTCTTCGGCTTAATGACCACCTTTATTTTACTTGAAAATAAATAAAAATAACTAAGAAAAGTGGAAAGTATCCGTAAATTGTAAAATGAAAATAACAAACGTGAGATAAAGTCGTTACAGTAGTTTTGAACAAAATGCGCTCATACAAATTTTCGAGATCGCTGCTAAAAACCTGCTGCTAAAACTGTCAATAATTAAATTCGTGAAATATCTTATCAAAATAATAAATAATATGATACATAATACATAAATATATTAGGACTAGTTTTAAGCTTCTATTCTACGTATAAATAAATTGTAAAATTTATTTCAATATCACATTTCAATAGGTCCTTTCTAATTAGTTATTACAAGTAATTACTTACTATAAAGATTGCATATATAATAATACAAAAAATTGTGTTAATGTTAGAAGCTGGTTGAAATTCGTTAACCCTAAAGCTATTGCAAATATCGAACGTCTTGGAGGATGTTATTAGCTTTGTGCGTACCTCAAAACACAGCCTCCAAGTTTCCCAATATCGCAGATATTATTCGTTTCTGCGCCTTTTATGCAAATTGACTTAAAACTTGAACTTGTCAAGTCTTCATAAACAAACAAACTTTTGGAGAACGCCTCTGATATTATATTATATTCAGAGAAAATCTTTAAGAAAATAACCTTATGTTACCTGCCATGTGCCTCTACTCTAGGCTACTTGCGTGAGCTGTGAGATATTTCATTACGTTCTGGTATATTGACATCGTTTTTTTATGATACTAAATTTTTGCTTTTACAACATTTTGATGTTATGTCGTTGCTCAGGTGTATTATATAAAACATTTAGAATAGAAAATCTGCAGACATAAACTGGAACACAACTACATATAATGTCCATTATAAAAGATATATTGTTTAAGTACCTACTTCAGAGCCAAAGCGTAACTTGAATAGGTGTATCAAATGTTTTATTTCTCCGTCTTTTATAATTCATAGTATCAATTATATACTGCTAAACATCATACTAAAATTTAGATACTATACATACATTTATGTCTAGTATCTAAATGCCATTGCACTAGAATTACACAACTCCGAGTATAATAGAAAATATTGTATTGGAGTTCTAATTTATACGTGAATATAAAAAAATCATCAAGGACGAGAGAAATATCCTTTGTTCAAGTTAGAATTTGTTTATTTCATTATGTTTGCTTACGTTCATGATATTTGAATTATTGAGAAGGAAAGTTCAATGATCCATATGTGAGTTTCACGAAAACATACTGCCTCACTAAAACATTGTAAGGGCACATACGAAACTCTTTTAGTTGAGGTAGATTGTATATAAATATTTTCCAACCGACAAACAAGCTCTGTGGCACGCTACATTAAATAATATCGACATCTCCAAGCCAATTTCGTACTTTCCGCTAAGCTCATTTCAGACTTCCAGCACGCAAACATTCCCCCATGCGAAAATAGATTCGATTTGCATTTTAGGGTTATAGACGGGCAATAACGCATTTCCCAATTTTTCCGGTATTGCTCTTTAAGCTATTACGAAACTGGTTCAAATATAAATGACATTTTCGTCGCGTTGATAAACGCATTAGAAAATTCGATTTTTATTTAATGCTCGTCGTCTACCTGTTATTATTTTATGAAAGAGTTTTACCATTTTACCTGTTTCGCAATGAACTATAACAATGAATATATTGCACATCATCAACATCATCATATACTTAGTTAAAAAAATCTAATTTTCAAATAATTTAAAAACACATTTCCTCCGGTCGGAATCGATATAAACAAATACGTGACATCATTGTAACGATTTCAGCACGCGAGGGTGACGAATGCGAGACCGTGATGGATGTCGCCCCCTACCCTCATCTACAGGGTAGGTGACGCTCATAAATTATACATTGAACGTACAATAGGTGGTAATAAGCATTGTAAGCTTTCTTTATTGTCTAACTTATGCCGCTAAATTTCAGGACGTTTGCTGCCGCAATTCTATTTTAACTAATCACGGGTTTCTAATAAAATCTTACAGAAGTCCAACCTCATTAGTAGCAGCATTCTGTTTTTTTTTTTGGTTGCGACTATGCATTTGTTACTGTTGGAACGGAATGATGGTTCTTATTCCAATGCAATAAAAACTTCAATTAATTCAAATTCAATTTCAAACAATTTATATAGGTACTCGAGGTAGATCATCAGGTTGGCAATGAACTCAACAGTCTATCTTATTAAGAAACATATTCAGGCTTATTTTTTATTGCCTCGGTAGATAGAAAAGCATAGCGCATACTCGATGATAAGCAATCAGCATCGCACATGGACGTCGTTACTAAGTATTTACGCCAATACTAAGTACACAACCCATCTCTTGCTTATAGCTATTAGATAATTAGTATATGAATTGCTAGCTATATATTAATAATTTTTACTGGTGATAGGACCTCTTGTGAGTCCGCGCGGGTAGGTACCACCGCCCTGCCTATTTCTGCCGTGAAGCAGTAATGCGTTTCGGTTTGAAGGGTGGGGCAGCCGTTGTAACTATACTGAGACCTTAGAACTTATATCTCAAGGTGGGTGGCGCATTTACGTTGCAGATGTCCATGGGCTCCAGTAACCCCTTAACTAAAAAAAAAAGGGGAATATCGCAGATCGATATAAAATATGATTATTATGACCTTAAGCATTTTCATTATTTCCTTTTCAGGCCAGTTATCCATCGTTGACCCTAATAAATAATGATAAAGTAAATTAATAGTACTATAGCAGAAACAATTTCTGAATGGCGAACTATAACTAACCAAAGTTTTAGCTTTGTACACAACAAACGAATAAACACTAAGCATTCATTTTAAATTGGAAACTCTTTTCTACTTTAAAACAGAAGTAGTCATTGTACACAAATATTTTACTGGTGGTAGGACCTCTTGTGAGTCCGCACGGGTAGGTACCACCGCCCCGCCTATTTCTGCCGTGAAGCAGTAATGCGTTTCGGTTTGAAGGCTGGGGCAGCCGTTGTAACTATACTGAGACCTTAGAACTTATATCTCAAGGTGGGTGGCGCATTTACGTTGTAGATATCTATGAGCTCCAGTAACCACTTAATATCAGGTGGGCTGTGAGCTCGTCCACGCATCTAAACAATGAAAAAAGAAAAAGAAAAACCTGTTTCTTATTTTATTTAAATCTTCATCTTCAAATATTGTTTGTTGGTATTTTTTTGAATTTTATCTGTAAATATGTACGTTTTTATTCAATAAATATTCATCACCTTGAGGAATACAATTTGAAGCACACCCCATGATTAAAAAGGCATATTAGGTACTTTGTAATTTTAGATCCCAAAGGACAGAACTGAAAATGTATATTAAGGTTCATGTTATATACATTACATTAGTATAATTATAGTCATTACCTATTGCGTGTTGGAGAAGCTACGGCATGTGAAACTAACGGAGACAATTTAATTAATCAAGTTGGCTTTGTAACGCGCAAGCAGATTGTTTAGATCTAATTCCTAAATTCGTTTTCAGTTGTGTTCACATAATGGAATGCTATTTGAACATATTGAATTGAAATTAAGTATAGGACGTCTTGTGAGTCCGCATGGGTAAGAACAACCACCCTGGCTATTTGTTTCATGAAGCAGTAAGTGAAGTCTCGCTTGAGACAACCGACCGACCAGGTGGTTTAAATGAAAAATTGTAGTAAGAGTAAAGTTGGCTTAATATGTATGTGAATTAAACATATGGTAACATTTCGATAGGCAGCGCCTTGGCTCTGCCCCTGGCATTGCTGAAGTCCATGGGTGACGGTAACCACTCACCATCAGGTATGCAAGGGCAACAAAAAATAATCACGTCGATTCATTACGACATCCGTAACCACAAAAACTGTAGAGATTTTCCAACCCTTTAACTATATACAAAACCAGTAACAAAACCTTGCTCGATGCGACTACACCAGACCTCTTGTACCTGGACTACGGACACTGTTTTTTAAAGGGTGTTAATTTAATTTCAGTTCAAAAACGAACTAACAGGCTAACGCTGTCGAAGCTCTCTAAAGTCCAAAGGCAACTAGGCAACTCAGGATAATCTAAAAGCTAGAAGAAGACAAAAGAGACGTAGAGCTAAAATCAATATTAACGCACAAATCTGAGAGTTATGCTTTAATTTCAATATTGATACTGGATTCTGGTGTCACGTCCTGAATTTCGAAGGTTTTATCGACATCCACTTTGTGATAAAGTATTGGAATTCGTCGGAAACTCAACACGTCGATTTGAATGAAAGCAAGCGTACGTGGTTTGAATGTTGACCTGTGACGGAACGTCTAGTACCTACGTTTCGTAAAGAATGTTGTTTATAGTTAACTGATTTGCTCGATATTTTAACATAATATAAAACACAGTTCCAGGAAGTAACTGCTACGTAGAATTTAACAGTTTTACAGGAATATAGAGCGATGTTTAGTTGTACTGCAAAATAATATTAGATAAAGCAAGATAGTAGCTAGGAGGTAGCGAGCTCGATAGACAGCGACGTCAATTTTAAACTGTAAAGGTGCTCGTATTTCCTTTGAGACTCTTTCACGCCACACTCTCAACCTGAATTATTCATATTCTCAGCAAATATCTATGAAATCGAAACCCTTAGTAGAAATAGGTGTGTCTAAAAGATAAAGGCACGGATAGTACAGGATTGATTAAAAGAAAACGATTATTAAAGTTTTTTTAGTACTCCTATCATCTTGGTAACAAATGACTAAGTTACATCATTGATTATAATTATCCTTAAAAAACCTAAAAATAAAAATTGAACATATTATAAATATATTTTATTTACACCTTTGTCAGACGGGTGTCCGATCTTCGCTCACGGACCTCAGCAATTTCAGGGATAAAACCAAGCCTACCTATATACGTATTAGTAAATATAAGTTTGTCAACAGGCAAGACAAAACAGTTTAGCATTTTTTTCCTCCGCTCATCAACAGATAATATATTTTAATAGTATTTTTTCTGATCTTTAAAAGAACAAAAATGAATTTGTATTTTGAGGTGTCAGTGATAATATTAGAATTTCAAACAATCGGCATACACTAGTATAAATAAGTTTATCTACATCTAATTTGTACGAAACTGTAGTACGACACGATTTGTATTTTAATTACAGTCCTAATAATAACGTCACCTAGTTAGTTCGTTTAAGGAAGGAAGGGCACGCATCCGGAGCGACAACGACCTTAATGAGAATAGTAAAACTGACAACAATAATGAAAACAAAGGGCGAACGAACGAGCACCCTGAACAACCAGTTGAGTTAGAGAGACCATCAATCTTTCGTCGGGACGACACAGGGGTCCACTCCTAAAACTCTTTCTGGAACTTTTGTTGAACCGCGTGATAAATAATCGCCACTCTTAGAGGTGTGACGGTGTTTATGCCCGTGGCTTAATTACGTTAGTAAACAACGTAACCGCACATTTAACTACTTGTGAATTACCGACCGAACCCTGTACATAAATAACTATCAAATGAAACCTATTACCTAAGCAGATTAACCTTCATAAATAAGGTTAAGTCCATACATTTTGGTTGCGATTACGTAGGTATTTATTATTCCATAAGGGTTCGTCCTCGGCACAATTTAATGATATCGGGAATAGTTACTAAGGATTATTGTTTCAGTGGTATCTATTAATAAATTCGGAAGTTTAATTTCCTCTGCGGTTGATTGGGAGCCAAGGGGCTTTGCTCTGTCTCTGTTGCTTGTCGTACGGAAAATTGAAATGAGTCAATTCTAACTTTGAAATGTTATTCAAGTGATGATTTGTACAAATAGCTGTTCAAATCACATAATTATTGTAGTGGTCATGAATATGTAGTCAATCTCGTATATTGTTTATTGAAATAAAATATTTTTTGTTATTATTTATTATATTAGATGTGCTTATGACTTCGCCGGCGGTAAATTTAAATCTCAAAAAGAAGGAATAGATTGTCATCGTAAAAGTCGGTCGTGTACACGTGATAAGTTCCTATTTTCTTAGAAAAAAATGTACCTGCCTGCAAGAAACAACGGTATAGTCGCATGACTTGATTACATCGGCCGTACTGAAATTAGCCACGATTAGTCAAAATAAATCAAAATAAAATAAAAAAGTTATAAATATGGTATGTAAAAAATATTTTTTTTCTCCACCCAATCCCACTAGGTGGGGTCGGCACAGCAAAATTTTCTCTTCATGCTCTTCTATCAGCTGTCATCTCAATACTCCTCTCTCTCTCTCTCATAACGTCATTCACACATTCTATCCATGTCTTCTTCGGTCGATCTTTTCCCCCTCTAAAAATATATAAAAAATAAAATATTAGTATATATTTTTTCTTGATTTTGTAACCATACGAGCATAAGGCCCACCTGATGATGAGTGGTCACCGTCGCTAACTTCGCACATTGAACACATTTAACTTCATCCATTAATTCCACAATTTGTATTTGTTGAGTGTAGCTCGGCTGTTTTTCATCATGCATTTAAATTACTGTTAAAGGTTAAAGGGCAACATTTTAAAAGGTTACACGCCGAGAAGAATTTGAGAAAAGTTTAATTAATGCTGGGAAGAGCTCTTGATCTGAATACAAGTTATTATATTATATTATTATATTATAGTTATTGTAAATTGTGTACTTAAGAAAGCATAGTTTGAGCGTTTGTTTACCGTTTCAATAGAAAACGGATTCACTGATCGCAATCAAAGGATACCTCTCTTTGTGTGTATTTTTAAATTAACCAAATCGTTCGACACCATAGTTTTGTAGAAATTCTCATCGAAATCAATTCGTAAACTAGATGTTCGACCTTCCAATTTGTATTGCTAGTTCTCCCTAATGTTTTGTATTTTGAACAAACTATATTATATAGCGAAATATGTGGGCTTATTGCCCAAAGGTGTGGCATTATTATTCTAAAATGATTAACTAGCCTACAAAAAAAAGAGAATGCGTTAATAGTGTTTTTTTTGTTAAACACTTTTCATAGTACGGAAAATTGTGCGAATTATCTTGTTAATACAATTTTTATGTGCTATGGATCTGGCGATTTAATTTCACATTTGTTTGACGTTTGTCTGAGCCTGAGATTATACGAGTAGTCGTAAGTCTTTGTAGATACATCCCAAATACATACAGTTGATACAGTTAACTTTACTTAATGAAGTAGGCAAATTGAGTAATTCCGTAAACAGTATTTTGTTGTTTTTTATTTCAATAATATAGTTCATCTACATGAAATTTCATTTGTTCGATTCCTATGTTTTCATGCGTCGCGTATCTAATTAAATTAAAACTTAGTGCCTACTGTATCCATTGGCGCTTCGGAACACATTTCAATCAATTATGTACCTACATATGTATAGGCATATAATTGTTTGAAGGTTTTGCGGTAGTCCAAAATTATAAACATTATTTTATCCCGTTTTTACAACGATTTTTTGTTTTGGCAACATTTATCCACGATCTTGTCTCTTGTAAGAACACTGACATAATATCATTAAAACTAAAAATTGTTATAAGAGTCCGTAAAATAGTGTTTATTTATTTATTTATTTATTAAGTCGCACCAACAAAGTGATCATCAATACAAAACATTGACAAATTGACAAAAGTTCATGGCAGATGTCACCTCAATTATAGGTGCAATCGACAGTGCATTAACATCAAAAATAAAAAAAAATATACAGCTAAGATTTGAATACATTTCATTCATTGCTTAAGATTAATTTAATTGGGAGATGATCCGCGACAGATTTTTCCTGTAAGTAGTGAGACAATCAGAAAAAACATCTATTTCACTTACAATAAGTTCAGCGCAATCGGACAACTCCGAAGGAACATTGACGGAGAACATTGTTAATAGTGTTAATAGCTAATTTAATTCACTTTCCATACATAGAGTACGAGACGGTTCAACATACGAATTTATTTCATTTATTCATAAAATGCCACAGCATATCGTAGCTTGTTTAACAAAGTAAATAAATCACTGGGTACTCTATTCGTGTTTACGAAAGTCGAGCACGTTCGTTTTTCAAGATCTTCCTGGAAAAAATTTTAATGTCTTTTTAAGTATTGTTTATTTCATATTATTATCGGAAATAAATTTGCTACTATCAGACTTACAAAATATTAAAATTTACTTGTGTACATTGCAAAAGAGCATGGAAACCATAATTTCCAACTAATTGAAACATTCTCTTATTTCAGAAGGAATACATTTTCGAAGCCGAAATATTTTGTGTAAAATTTAAAATAACGTTGCTAGTGTAAGCGAGATTCAGACCAAAGGGATAACCTTCGTCGACGAAGGATTTGACCAGTTCATCCGTAATTAGCGAGTTCACTAATGACCGCCACCAGTCAGCTTTGCAATGCTCTGGTAACAAAAGTTGATGCTCGAAATCTGTTCAGACACGGATTCGGCAAAGGGCATTACGTAACCGCATCAGTGCGTTTCGTTGAATACAATTACGAAATTTATAGTTATGTACAGTCCGCATTGAAATTGCTGCTAAAAAGGGTTCGTAATTTTGGACCCAGCCATTATTATAAAAAAAATCGATGAGAACCACACGATAAACTATTACAAAATTCGGATGCGAAAAATTATAGTGCCTATTTCTAATTACAAATACATAATTTGAAGTGTTATGACCATTTTTGTAGCTTTATTCAGTGTCCTACCTTTCAGCGCACGCATGGATATTTCAATTGATTTTTCGACCAGTCTAATATTAAAATTTCAACCAGGGTGATGGCTAGAATGGAATGGATGGCTGGATGGAAGTGAGTGCAATCAGGCATTAAAATAATGCCTCTACTAAGTCTCCAAGTTTCCCGGAAAACCCTTTAATACGTGAGAGTGTAATATCGGGGCGAGTCTCTTGACTTTAGCGGTAACACCCTAAACGGACCAGAAACAGGATAGTAAAATTTGTCTGCGCATTACATCCTACCTACAGTCTTTAGTCTAACGGTGATCATGAGTGCTTGCAATGGAGCTGTATTATAGAGATCCCAATAAAATTGAAAATCCGTTTAGGAATATATTTTTTTATAATATAGATAGCCGCAAATTCCAAGAAATTTTATTTTACCTACTGCGTCGACTAATACGTTTTTTTAACAACATTGTAACAGCATAAACATTTTACTGGTGGTAGGACCTCTTGTGATGCCGCACGGGTAGGTACGTAATGCGTTTCGGTTTGAAGGGTGGGGTAGCCGTTGTAACTATACTGAGACCTTAGAACATATCTCAAGGTGGGTGGCGCATTTACGTTGTAGATGTCTATGGGCTCCAGAAAGCACTTAACACCAGGTGGGCTGTGAGCTCGTCCACCCATCTAAGCAATAAATAAATAAAAGCATTATCTGATGCAGGAGTCCTCTGTTACGTGTGACGCAAGAAACCGTCCGTCAGCCTCTTACTATTTAGATTGTGGATTCACATAAAATGAGATTATTAGAACAGGTTTGTAGCGAGTGAATATCGTTAACCATTTCAGTTGGGTTTTCTCTTTTCGGCTTTTATTGCATACATTGGTTAACGATCTCACGGGCCACGCGTTATGGCTGTCCCACCCCACAAGCCCGAACGCATGACTGCTTCGTGCAAAAATAGGCAGAATGGTGGGGACTTCGGAAAGGTTTTTGCCATACGGTTATAAAAAATCCCTCGGATGTATAATGTGGCTGTTTAAAAACCTTTTTTTAATATTTGGAGATATATCACCTGAATGTTTGCATGTAGTTTTAATAGAAGATAGAAACACAAAATTTTCATAAACAACAACAAAACTTAGCAACATGGCTACGACACAATAAATAAAGTTTACTTTATTTCAAATTTACCAAATACGATTTAGGGTTTACTGAAAATTGCATCCATCGTAGCAACTATAGACCACGACATGGATTGTGGGTGAGTTCATAAGGACTGTTGCACAAGTGTATCAAAAATAATATTTAAAAATCGATATTTCGGATTACGGGTTGTTAGAATTAACGTTGGCTCGTATCAATATGATTTTCAGAAATAATAGTATCCCACTAATTCATTTAAATTTAAATACGTTTACTGTTCTTATTTTAACTTTATAAGATTATTATTATTATTTCTATAATCTAGTATTAAATTTTATAGCTCACAAATATATTTGCACAAAAAATTGGTTCCTTCATAGTCCTTTTGATGACAGACTGAAGTACTCTAATCTTTAGGTCAAATGATAAGTAGACATAAAAACTGGAGAGTATTTCACGCTAGTCAAAATGAAAGTACATTTTCCTCTCGAGCTAAAATAAAAGTTCAGGTACGAGAGGACCGTAAAGCTATCGAGAGGCAGCAATATCTTTTATAACATATCACGACGGACTTAAGTCGAACGTGACACACATGCGCTCAGAATTATTATTCCGCACATAAAGTACGTGTGTATTAGGCTTAAGAGCGATTGTCCCGGAGAACACAATTTGCGTGATGCAGACACGTACGTCACCGTGCGCGAACAATACAGCGCGTCCCGCCTCGGCAGCTTGTCCTCTCTAATAAACACGTTCCGCTTATAAAAATAAAATGTAAAGCCTATTGTTTTATTTACATTCAGCTTTGGGCGTTCAAATATTTTTAATCTCTTTTAAAACTGTTTTGCGGTGCTATAGAAATGAATTTATGTTTTTTCACTATCACACACACACAACGCATAGTCATGTTTGAGTTTGAGTTAAGATTTCAATAGGGTTTTTTTTGGTTGTTGATGAAATTGGAAACTTTCTCTAATGCCAACGACCCATAACTAAGTCCTTACTCCTAAGCTTCAAACGGTACGAAACGTTTTAAGGGTGGACGGTAACCGCAGTCAGCTTTTAAATAACTTTCAATAACCGACGCGGTTATATTCGGACAGCCATCGGCGGTTCTCGCTTTATTGAATTTTCTTAGCTTTACTACAGATTTTCCAATAACTGAAGTGCTTTCTTACCATGGCATAGAGGACTTTACTTATTCAATGTTAGCAAATAATTCCGTTCGTTAATTGGCGAGCCGATCTCATTAGTGACCAGGATATAGCAATCACGGAAATAATGATGTTTATTTTGGAACTTTGTCGATTGATGTCCACTAGAAAAGTTTTGCAAATTATTAATTATTATCGCTTTTTTAACAGAGTTTCTTGTGTTTAATTTTACTATACGGTTTTAATATAGTTAAAAGTAGTTCATAACTTTTATTTTATCTTTAATTATTTTTTTCTAATTTTGTCTTTACCTGTCGATGATCTTTATGTAAAAAAGAATAATTACCATATGTTATTTTTTGTGACTCACTGAGAAATACTTTTTTTCCAGAATACAACAGCGCTTTATATTTGAAATAAATCATTGCATAAAAATTCTCGCTTCCGTAATGTTGATGAATAGGGAAAAAAGGAGTAATAAATTGTCAAGGAGTAAAAACAAACGGAATGGGTCTTCGATCCGCCCTCACCACCACTGCCGCCGTAAATATTTTACACATGCCTCTGTGTCACACAAATTAAGTATGTATTACTTAGCTAGTATATGAGTTAGCTATGAAATATTTATTATGACTAGTGGTCCCGTAGTAGTCGAAATTCGACTATAATTAATTGAAATTATGAGTTTGGACATTATTATGATTCTATTGTCAAAGACTATTATAATTCTATAATCACATATTTTACCAAGACTACACTATAGACAAATAATATTAAAGATAAACAATATTAACCTATTTTCAATTTGACCACAGACTTTAAGCATTAAGTAAAGTTACAATCAACAAAGAGTATATATACATATGTGTGTGTGTGTCAAATACATGGCAGTGTGTGTAATGTTTTCTTTATTGATTTAATGTATCTTTTATGCATTATTTAAAAAAAATATTGACATTGTGCACTCCTTCTCTATATTCTCTATAAGTGTGGGAAATTTCATACTCCTCCGTCCGCACCATTTTCGTAAAAAGGGGTAAAAATTTTTTGCTTCATGTATTAATATATAGATTATTTAGCTAATATATGTGTTAGATGAGAAATATTTATTATAATCATTACTGACACATGTTAAGAATAGAACAATTTCATTTCATTTCAAAATATTAAAATTTTGTACACATAAAAAGTGTCCTATATTTTATTTTTGTCTTTATGAAATTCGTTTAAAATATTACTCCCCTGTTATTGAAATTATTAATTATCTTTTATTACAGATAAAATAATCGTTTCCAAGATGCTATAAGTGTTTCGGTATAATCGTATCATTTATACCTTAATATTGCCCTGTTTTGCACGGAGCCTCCCCAGTCTGATCCGGAATTGAAACGGCGCCGTTTCCACCGCACCTGTCGTCTTACAAACTTTATTGCGTACCATCTTCATTAACTCGAGTTTCTTTGAAGTTTCAACACAACGCTTTTCACTATACACTCTGTCTGTTTGCAGTTGTGCACGAGTTTAGTTCGTTTATACAATTCAATTTCTTAGCTGTTTAACACTGCCTCGAAATATTAAGGTATTTCAGTGTTTCATATTTTGTTGAGATATTAAAATATGGTATTTTTGTTTGGATGATATACCTTTTTCATTTTAAGCATCACTGAAAATGTCAATGTAAAATTTAGTGATGATCGGTCGAGTGTTTAAGTCGTTAAATCGTAATCAACAAAGACACTCTGTTTTATATGTAAAAATGGTTGGTATCAATCCGATTTTCTTTTAATTAATTAAACTTTGGCTTTCGATCTTTGCAATGCTTGGAAAATTGTGTATCTGTTATACACATTAAATGTTTATTTATTATTAATTTATAAATAAATGCCTAAATTTTGCTATATAGAATATAAAGAAGACATTCCCAAGACAAGAATATAAAGAAGTTGAGTTTGTCTTGACATTTGTTCTCAAGGCTGTCGTTTTTTTAGGAGCCAGTTATAGAGTTAACTTGGAAATAGGAAAGTAAAATAGACGATTTATTGAAATAAAATACATAGGTTTATAATCATAATTTCATTCTATTGAAGGACTATCTTTAGAGGTCCATGTTTTAAGCATTGTTTTAGAACTTCTTACGCTAGAATCAATGATAGAAAAATAACATAAGACTAACATGAAACATCTAAAGTGGTCTGTGATGGCCCACGGGAAATCATGAGAGGAAAATCTCAGTGAATTCGCGAGTGATTCTAACGTGCCTCGTACTTAACCAACCGCTCACACGATTTTCATTTAAAGAACAAAAATATGTCTGCTATTTTATATTTCTGTCTTCATGTTCATTCCTAGTTTAAGTATATTGTATTTAAAAAATGCATATACGTGTTGGTACATGAACTCTAAATTATGTAGTAGGACAACTGTATACCGTTGCGTCTTCTCTTTTACCTTAAGGCTTCAGTTATAATTTTGGGTAGGTTAGTCCTTGGGTAGGGTAGATAATGTTAGTCCAGTGTAGAAAGCTTATAAAAGGTAAGAGTTAAATGAATGTTAATTTTAAAAGTTTTTAGTGTCTCATGATTGAAATTTTTTTTGTTCCATAACGGTTTTTTGTTTTCATACTATTTATGTATTTATACATAGTAAAGCAATTATTCAATTGGTAAATGGTACAATTGGCCGTCTTCACTAAAATAATCGCTAAAAGCGAATTATACCTTAAACAGTAGTGTCGATTTTGTGTATGTACGTAATGCGAGCGATAGTCTTAGTTTCTGTTGTTGTAATATTGAATAGAACAGACAACAGAACAGTATAGAACAGCGATTGGTAGTGATAGTATATTCAAGAGCCAAAACATAATCTTTAATCAAAATAATTAGGTTGATTCATCATAAATTTCTTGAAATTATTGTTTTTATGACAATTTTGAAACAATACATTTCCACGTAAATTCGTTTCATTATTGTTTCCGGGGTTCAATTATTTTTGTTTTGCTTTTTATTTATAAGCGTCCATTAAATTCGGAAGACCATTTCGACGTCTTATCCGAAGTATAAACCTATTCTCTGATCCGCTTACCGACCTCCGTCACAAGCTTAGCTAATGGACTAGGATACTCAAGAATACACATTTATAACTTAATATTATTTACAACTGAGGAAACAGTACCCAGATGTTTCTTTTGAGTATTTTGTGTATTCTGATAATTTTTGTAGGAAAAAACGACTGTAAAACATTTAATATAACTAAACTAAACTTTTAAAACATTTAACACTAAATGATGACTTATGTCAGAGCATAATCGTTCAAAGAAATATTATAATATAGAAGTCGGCAGTTGACTTATACTGATCGTGTTTTTAGAATTAAAAGTCTCAGTTATGTTTAATGAAAGACTACAATGTCTACAACACACACAATATGTGTGTATGTACAAATAGAAACCAACGAACTAATAAAGCTTTGAGAAATAGCCATTTAAAACATTTTGGTGGGGATTTAGAGAAGATACGTAGGTCAGAAGATCTGAATAACAATATTCTGTCCAGTTAATTATAAGAGTCCGTTCATAGTAACCTTAACCTGTTCTGTTTTTCAATCTTCTCTAGTTATTTTTATTCTATATTGAGTACTGGCAGCAATGCATGATTTCCAATACGCAGATTGATCGTCTATTCGATCTATTGATAAGCAAGTGATCTTGATTACTGCACCACGAATTAGTTCAACCGAAAGTGTCTCTACAATTTGGGGTTAGGGTTTATTTGTTCTTATCTTACGTGTATCCAGTCTTAGGTTTTATTCAAATGAATTACCCTGAAATATTAAAAACGAATGGGAAATAAAGCGTTTCAATAAAAGCACATATACATATATTCACGATGAAATCAATACTTCACAGATTCAGTTCACACGACAACAGCTAAATGATTTGCGTCGGAGTAATATGTTGTTAATAAAGGACACTGATAAATGATTTGCGATTGTGCGATAACGAATTTTAATTACCAGAAAATTCGGTATCGGCCAATGCATCTGTGATGCGGCTGCCATGAAACTTGTTGAAATATGCATCAAAGGAAGGAGTAAATTGAACGCATGGCGAACAAGCCGGCTAGCCGATGGACCGTGAATTCATAGCGCCGGTTGTTTATTTTGTCATTCGAAACGAAGGAAAACGTAGAATAAAACTCGACCTCTCTGATACGTCTATTTTTCCGAGATTTGATATTTAGATTTGATAGTACGTGAAACTAAGTTTGTTTCGATTAATTCTAAAAACACTTTTACTAAGCCAATTCATATTTATTTCAAGAATTGTATGAAAAAAATGAAAGATTAAATGTATAATGTATCTAAACATCGAAGAAACAAGAAAATGTTCACGCAGCTATCGGTGTTATTATGAAAACGATCACGGTAAGCATGTTGTAAAGTCTTGGAATCGAGTGGGAGATAGCGTACTTCCGGTTCCGGCAGCGGAGAGGGCAACATTTTGCCTTCCTCGCGATACAGAGCATAACCCTCCCTCATTTCATCTTTTACGTTTCATTATTTTCACACTGGGAGTCCGCAATTATGTGATAAAAGGCATATCGTAAAATGTCTTCCATTCTCTGAGATCCGAAATAAAGTAAAAGTTGATTCTCTCAAATAGTCACTACAACTTTTTTGGACTATTTTATTTGTACTATTCAACCTCTTAAATCGAATAGGTATTATAGGTACTTTGGAATTTTTATTTTATGATTTTGTGAAGAACTTTAAACTAGGATGGAAAATTCTCAGAACATTTTCCATACTCATTAATAGGCGCTCTTCAGTGTTGCTCGACGATAACGCAATATTTATCTTGGCTTAAAAATCGCTTAGACTTTATAGTGTATTTTATCCAATACTGTTTGGAGTTCTAGAAATTTACATAGTTGCTGGCGTATTGTGCCCGCATGAAGTCGCATTGAAGTCATCGTGGCCGATGAATTCGTATTAAGCGATCTAACGGTTTTCTAATCCCGCAGGCAGGTGTCAATTTTTCTAATCAAATACGTACTCAACAAATGCTTACCATTGACTTCCACGGTGAAGGAATAACATTGTGTACTAAATATCAAACCCGAAAAATTATAATTTATGTAATTACTGATGGTAGGACATCGTTTTTTTTTTTTTTTTTTTTTTTTATGGTTGAGAGATTACTGGTGGCCCGAAGGCCTTTCCAGTTTCACCAGGACAGGTGGGCGAGCAAAGGCTCAGCCAGGAGGGGTGGGATTTGCTAACAGCTGCCCGAGCGCCTCCGAAGGAGACCTAACAACTCAAGAGCAATTGCTTCGCGAATGAATCTACTACCGGATCGGAATCGCGACCCGCTGAGAAGATCCGGCGAGAAACTCAGCGGGCTGATGCATGGGCTAGGTTGCACGTCGACCTCTTTGTCGAGTTCGACGAGTACGGTTACGGGGGTCCCTAAGCCTGCTCCTAGTATTAGAGCTGAAGGCATCTAATGCAAAGGTTATTGGATCTGATGGATCCGTAAGGACGTGTCTAGGGCGTCGACGGTGACTGGCTCCTGCATGATCAGGATTCGGTGAGTAGTCAGCGGCGGCAACGATAAGGCGATTATCATGACGCATAGCCTTATCGAAGTACCGTTCCGACGCTGACTTCATGTATTTCTGGATTGATTCAAGGCCCAGGTCGTCGTGTAGGTCAATGTTCCTCACGAACCACGGAGCCCCGACGGCTAATCTGCAAAAGCGGGATTGTAGGGATTGGAGGGTGTCTATGTGTGTGCGGGCCGCGTGAGCGAATACCACACTCGCGTAAGTCATGACGGGCCTTATGCAAGTTTTGTAAAGTGTCACCTTGTTCCGAAGGGACATTTTACTCCGCTTACAGATCATGGGATAGAGTCTGCCGAGAATGAATGCGGCACGGTCGCGGACTGTTTTTATGTGTGGGCGGAATGTCATGGATGCATCCAGGGTGACTCCCAGGTACTTAACCTTCCTGACCCAGGGTATAGGTTGGCCGAAGAGGGTGATCGGGGGAGTGATATTTCTCCTCCTAATGCGGGAGGAAATAAGCGGTGAGTTTCCCCTTTGAAATAACACTGCTGTGCTTTTCGCCGGGTTGATGTCTATGCGCCATTTTCGGAACCACTGTCCGAGGGCTAACGCTGCGCTCTGGAGTTTACTCGCGATTAGGGACTTGTTTCTACTTGAGTAGTAAACGGTTGTGTCGTCAGCGAATAAGGCTAGCTGGGTCAGCGGCGACCGGGGAATATCATTAATAAATAAACTAAATAGGAGCGGTGAGAGAACGGAGCCTTGCGGCACTCCAGCCGTGAGTGGTCGCGGGGAGGAGCGGGTTCCCTCTACTCGATATCGAAAAGAGCGGTTCGACAAGAAGTCCCGTATGATGAGCACGAGACTATCCGGCACGCCCATGTTAAATAGTTTGAAAATCAAACCGTTGTGCCAGACTTTGTCGAACGCTTTTGCGACGTCGAAGAAGAGAGCTCCCGTGTATAACGGTTTTGGTCGATTAAGTCCCACAAGAATGTGCTCCGTGAGGCGGTGCACCTGTTGTACGCATGAGTGATTTGCACGGAATCCGAATTGTTCATCGATGAGAATGCCCTTGGATGAGACGAAGTCTCTGAGGCGTTTGTAGAGCAGACGCTCATACAGTTTGCCTAGAGACATGAGGAGGCTAATCGGGCGGTAACTCGTCGGATTATTTTTTGGTTTACCGGGTTTGTGTATGCCGATAACGTCCGCTTCTTTCCACACCGTGGGAAAGATACAGTTAGCCATAGCGGCATTGAAAATAGATGCCAACATCACGATGAGTTGGACGGGTAAAAGTTTAATAACGCGGTTAGATATACCGTCGGAACCGGGAGCCTTGCGAGGACGTAGGTCTTTGATCAGGTCTTTAACTTCCATTGAGGTGACGGGCGGTAACGCGTCCAAGGGTGGCAAGGAGGCTCTGCGTTCTACCTCACTGTCTACTAATTCTACATGAACGGGGTCCGCGGATTGAATGCTGGGCATGCACTGGGCTTGCAATGTATCGGCCAGCAGCTCTGCTTTTTCGTCATCATCGAACGCCGCGAGTCGGCCTGAGGGGCCTACGAGGGGGGGCATAGTTACTACCGTATCCGATTTGAGAGTACGAGCTAAGCGGTAGTAAGACCTTTGAGAGGGCGCGAGTCCTTCTAAGAAATCAGACCATCTGGCATCTCGGACTTCGGTGATGCGAGACTTTACGTCGCGTTGTAGGGCACGCATTCGAATACGATTTTCCGCGGTAGGATACCTATCGTACGCACGGATCGAGGCGTTCTTAGCTCTAAGGAGTTCCCTAATATCGTCGGACAATTTGAAGCGGTGAAGGAAGTCCTCCGCTACAACTTGCTTCGATGACCTATCTAATGTCGAGGTGATGTGTGACGTTACGATGTCTATAGCTTCAGTGGTATCCTGAGGAGACGGGATAGAGTCCGGACTAAACGGAAGCGATGGTGGATCAGATTCAGCCAGGCTGATGCCCAGCGTGTGCCAATCCACCACAGTCCTCGTGACGGGAACGGAATCGGGAGCGCGACCGAGCTTCATAATGACGGGACGATGGTCTGAATCTAACTCTGAAAGTACTTCAATCGAATGTAAGCGCAGAGTTACGTTTTTTAATAACGCTATGTCGAGTATATCCGGGCGATGCGCGATATTTAGCGGGTAGTGAGTCGGGGTCAGCGGAGCGACGATATCGAAGGCGAGATCATCGACTAACGCGTCGAGGCGCCTGCCATTAGGGGTTGAGGTGTGAGAGTTCCACCTGACGTGTTTACAGTTTAGGTCACCCGCCAGAATGACAGAGCTTCCCATGCCGAGCAGCGCCTCAATATCACTATTTAGAACAATTTTATCCGGTGGAAGATAAACGGACGCGATAACGATCGGCGCGTGTCCAGTCAGTGAGATTCGGCATACTGATGCTTCGATGTTAGAAAGCGCGGGGGGGTCGAGTGGGACGCAATGCAGGGCTCTTCTATAGTAAATGACGGTACCACCACCACGAGCAGTGAGCCTGTCGTTCCTAACCATGTTGTAGTTCGCGATTTTAGGGTCGCGGCGCGCGGGCTTAAGCAGGGTCTCCTGCACCAAAAAGATGTCAATTTGATGGTCACGCAAAAAATCACAAACCTGATCACGTTGATTTGCGAGACCGTAAGCGTTAAAAAATCCTATCGTTACGGATAGGGGCTTGATTCTACTTATGTACGCCATTGATTACCGGCGGAGTGAGGGGAGGACATACGTATTTAACGACGCGTATACGTCAGCGTATTCTTGCACAACGGCGATGAAGTGTTGTGCAGTGGAGGCGGTGCGAATGGCGTCGCCCAAAGCATTAACGCGATCAAAGTTGATCGACTGAAAGGTAGGACATCGTGCGAGTCCACACGGTTAGGTACCACCACCAACGGTTTAAAATATAAAAAAGGCGTCATATACTACAATTTCTCAATTACTTCGAGCTCAGATCTCAAGGTGCGATATTAACGTCATATCAATGTTCGTATTTACATAGAATTTTCGTTATTGCTTAGATAAGTAAGTGAGAGCTAACTGCTCATTCGTATTTGTTTGTGAAACATAGTAAATACTTATTATAGAATTTTTTATAAGGAACAATGAGATTATATCAGGTTATATAGATTAAAACTATTGCGATATACTATAATGTCTCTATTAGGCAGAGTAAAAACTATCTGCGTATGACAGAGACAACATGTTTCACTTTCCATTCTAAACAGTCAAATCAACTACATAGAACCAAACATGAATTATAGATAAACAAATTATCTGTTACAGAGGGATAAGCTCGTAACTGGGCAGCATTCAATTTGCCGGCGCTATCTCTATGAGCCACTAAAAGATCACCCTAATCCAGAGATCTTTCTACTTGCCGACCGCTGCCACAGGAAGCCGATACTTATCTAACGCACCCTTTATGTTTATAACACATGACTTTTTGTAAAAAAATTTTTTCACAGATATCTGCGTTTTTGTAAGTAGTTGCAATATAAGTTTATTATAAATGTTGCATTTACAAACTACAGTTACTACTATTACTAACTATAATACTATTCCACAACTTTTAGACAGTTCGATTTGTATATAAAATAGAATAGGAAAATCTACTGAAATCCCACAAAGCACATAGAGTATCATTGAACATGAATCAAAATATGAGAAGCCCGAAAGGTATATTGTACGAAAAGGAATTATGAGGGTGATGGTTTTCCATAGTTTGATATTTATAGACGAGACCGTCAGTTATAAAGGGTGTTGTAAGAGATTGTCGAAGCCAAAATCGAAATATTTACTACATAATACATATTATAATAAGCGAAAAACCGCAATGCCTTTGTGTTTGTTCAACTAGCCATACTACTGTTATTCGAGTGAATAAAACATTGTTATGAATATGCTTTGATTAACATGTTCGATAGCTATATCTTTTAAATCAGGTCTACATACACAGATCACTAGTCATTTTACGTCTGTCAATCCTCTAGTGGGTTTACTGGAAAACATTTCTTCTAGAAACAAGCGGTGTCTTTTTCAGTGTGTACATTTTTTATTTTATTATAAATTATATTTTTCTGTATGAACATCAATGAATTAGTTTATACACGGACCCGCAATGTAATGTGAATGGAGCTGGTGGAAAGCTCGCCTCACATCATGACCGCCTTGTTCATTTCAGAGACCAGTTGCCACACTATCAAAAAATTTTTTATTAATGTTTGCCACAGAATGTAATGCAGAAGAGGTCTTGTTTTTTATATATTTAATGCATGTTCTTTAGAGTTTGATCATTTCAT
Organism: Bombyx mandarina; assembly: GCF_030267445.1. NCBI lineage: Eukaryota > Metazoa > Arthropoda > Insecta > Lepidoptera > Bombycidae > Bombyx > Bombyx mandarina. The sequence continues at coordinate 9,286,522 of NC_143212.1, read as the reverse complement.
AATTTTTGATGTCATGTCACAGGTTAATATTGAAAATCACTGCTATTTTTTCAATTTAATGACAGCATGTATTTATATTTCAAGCTTTATTACCCCTAAATAATTCACTCACATTTTCCATGTTTACACAATGACTATTTAAAAAACAAATCGAGTGTAGCGCTGAGTGAAGGAAAGCGCTATAACAAAATTCAATTTCTGTTACACATTCGATAGAATCGTACGGATAAAATACGATAATGATGAAATTTCGGAAATACATATAAACAAGTTTCTTAAATCTCAGCAATCCAGTCCCGTAGCATCATAACCGAAGCGATTCTATTTGGGTAATACGTAATAGAGAGAAGTTCGCCGCCAGGCAGGCGCTCACAAAACGAGAGTGCGTGCACATTCCGGCCTATTTGATAGAATAACGCCGATATCCTGCCTGTGAATAGAGGACTGGACGATACGCGCGTGATCTCGCATTTCATTTAGAGCTTGATACGAAATATAGTACAATCGTAAAAAAATTACAACATAGATTCTGCTTTAAGTATTCTGTTCAATACATTTTCGTAGGTTTTGGGTTTAAAATTCATATAGTAATCTCAATAGTATAGTACGATCTGCTGTATAGTTTGTATATGTTTGTGTAATTATAGGATTGAATTTATTTTTTCGGCAAGCAACAGTTTCATTGTGCCATTGACATGTCCGATGTCCAAAAGCGACGACGACCATGTTTGATCAAACGGGGCCACAAACTGTTGGCTTTGACGACAGTTAAAAAAACTTGAGAAATAGGTGTTGGCGTTAAATTGGAAATATCAGAAAATTAATAAAAGTGTTTTTATCTCGGCTTAGAGAATCTAGTACGCATGGAGAATAGTGTATTTATAATTTCTTCTTGTAAGTCTTGTAACGACAAAACGGTTTTTAAAAGATATGGCTTTGCGTCATCATGAAGTAACAATGGCAAATGGCTATTAGTGTGTGAACGATCTTTCTCTGAGAAATACGACATTATCGCTTGAAATTCTTGAAGTGAAACGTCTTCAGGCGCGTTGAGAGTAAAATTTAACTCGCAACAGATTCGTTACGGCTAGAGAGAAAAGGTACAATTTAGTAAGAGCGAGAGTGATAAAAAAATTGACAGAGTCTCGCGAACGACTCGACTGTGGAGAGAGGGAAAAGACAAAGCGAGCTAGGTCGTTTCTCTTATAGACACCATTCCCTATTACAAGATAACTTTGATTTAAGGATGAAATATGAAGGAAACCTACACACCGCAAAAGAAGTCTGACTTCATTCACGTGCACCAAGTTGCATGCGCACCATTTTTTTTAAAATTGGCGTCATATGCTGCTTTGGAAGTACCGGATCACAACATTCCAAAGTAAATTACTACAGGAATTAATCACCAATCTTAATAATGTTAATCTTTACATCTCAAGATTGAAGGTATTCAAGTTGTCTGTGGGCTCTGGTAACCAGTTTTCATCAGGTGGGCTATCAGCTCGTCCTTGATATTACTATTAAATTGTATCTTATATATCGGCGCAACGCTGCTATTTAGTCAACTAAGATTGGTTAGAATTAACTCTTTCTTCAATGTTAAAATTGCTGGTTAACTATTATAAGTCAATACATGTAAACGATTGTTTAAGACGGTACTTAGGAAAATTAATGAACGAACTACCCCCACTGTTCTACTATAAATACTAATGACTATTGTCGCTTATGTTACAAGCCAATTTTTTTACTGGATGTTATTTATTGTATCTTTTCTTTTTTAACTTGTAATGTGTATTGTGCGCATAATAAATAAATAAATGAATAAAAATATTCCGATTCCACAGTCTCTTGGCTGTTATTGTTGTACACTTGAAATGCAAAAAAGGAATTGTTAGGAAAATTAAGTTTTAATTACTGTTACTATGAAAGGCGACCATAATAATGAAGAGCCTCAGGGTGGCTGACGTCATCATTTTTAAAAACACCATGGCACCAGTCACTTCGTCATATATGATTTTCGTCTCCGATGCATGCACCTCTTTTTACTAATATTAGTTAATAACACTACGATAAGATATCAATATCAATGTATTCTAATCCATTTCATACCAATATACCTACAATATAAATAAACGAAAACTCCTTTTTATCTTGTCGAAAATTTGTTAAAGGAAATAAACTATACATTGTTAGGCAAGCTTTTAGATCATGTTGCTCGAATAATTTTACTTAGTTGCTCTTATATAGCTACACATTAAGTTATTTTACAACACATCGTAAAAACATTGAGACATTCTGGTAACGTAGCGGTTTCATTGAAACCCAGCAATTTGCCAGGGGCTAAATTGTTTTACAAAATGGTATAACTTAATATTGAAACGAAATAAACATTACTTTCAAATTTAAATTTTATTAGGTAAATATGTTAGTAGCAGAGGTTTATTGCCTGGGATGTAATGGTTTAAACAGCCTTTCAGCGCACCGTCGTCGTCTCCAGGGAGAGAGGAATTATGAAGGCTACACGGCACGAAGGTCTGCCTGCTTATTTGTACAACAAGCCGACAATGCCGCCGAGATCAAAGACCGGTACCGGAATTAATTTGTGCGCGCTATCTCTCGCCCCTCGCAACCCGGAAACTCCAAAACATGATAAGCTTCGAAAAAATATTTTCCGGTTTCCCTATTTTTGTATTCCATACGTTGTTTTCATAATTACGCGTCATCCTCAGTTGTTTTGACTGTGGCCATATATTGATACTTCGGGCATGTTAGTGGAATTCGGTAATTAGTCCTTGATGAATGGATCTTCATTAGAAACAATTAATTACACGCCAACTGAGTATTAGTACGGCCACAATGGAATCTATCAAAGGTAATAGGACGATCGCGATTCAAGGTATTGAATATCTTCATTGTAAAATTACATACACCAGTAATGTTTAGTCAGTCTAGAATGAAAGTCAATTATTAAGTTTGGTCTTTAAAATCAATACGGGTAATGTAAATAAAACAAATTTATTTCAAAACTAATTCAAATCCACGCCGTTTGATGAAAGATAAATAAAACATGCAGTGCTGTTTGCTTAATTACGTGAACGTTAAAAATGAATGTATCGAAAAAAAACAGTCCCAAACAAATCAAATTTTACATTTTGCAGCTGTACCAAGTAAATAGTGATCGATTTGGGATTTCATTTAAAGAAATCCTTAAAATAGGACAACAGTATTTCGAACTAGACCTGAATATTAGACTGAACTAATAAGAATCCCCAACTCAAATATTTATGTTGGAAAGAATTTATGCTTCTAAAATTCTACTACTTCTTATCTATAGGACGTAGCTTTTTAAGAATATAATTTGAATTGTAAAACGTAATCTAGAGCATGTAAATCTTCAATTGGTAACATTAATTATTTCGTTAGCTAACTGAACCGTATTTAATTAGCGTAAAACACGGTACAACGAACATTCTCATGAAAATAGGCTTATGTCAATAATGTGATTTCAGAAAGAAAGGGAATTGTTATCTTAAAACTTTGTATGATTAAAACGAACCATTTATTAATTTGCTTAAGGCTTCGAACCGTTTATTTTTGATACGAAAAGTTGTGAACTCTAGGAATATTTATTTTCTAATTAGTTTTTAGAGAAAGTATAGCTTTACATTGAAATAACAAAAGCTTTTTGTGCAAAAAACCTTACGGGTAAAAAGCTTTTTATTGTTTCAACACAACTTCACAAAGTTTCACAAAATATTATATATTTATATTGTACTGTTTGTTTCCCAAATAAATAAATAAATAAATAAACAGTTGGTTTTGTGATAGGCGAACAAAGTGGAGAACATTTTTGTAAAAAATAGTTAGCATGTTGATTGAAATTTTACATTTACTTATTTTATTATATTTTATTTTGTTGTGAATAAAGTAATTTTTTTTTGTCGACTACCAATCTAACCTAAGTTTTAATAGTGCGTCTATGTGACAGGTTTGTGAAACACTAACATTATGTAATAATATGTAATATAATTCTGCTGTACGATGAAAGCTAGACATAAATCTGAAATTAATGGTTAGTGGAAGAGACCGTAGTCATGTTAGAGCGAGGGAGCCTCACGGAGCGGGGGCGTCTATGGAGGCAATATGTTAAGGTAATGGATTTCCCCTCGGAGTGCACTTGATTAAGTCGATTTCTAATAGCGTAGCGATGAGCCTATCAGCCACTTACTTGACTGCCGAGATGGCCCAAGTATTGAACACACATTTCTTTGCTTTCTGTAATTTTTATTTCAGATCTTACTTTATTTTTTACAATTGGTTTATTAACGTCGTTTTTTGTAGACATGGTTGTGGGACGTAATTTTCTAGAAATAGCACTGTGAATTTGAAAAAATAATATTTAGTATTATATATTTTCCTTTTTTGTATATTTTAATTTTTTTAACAAAATATTCACACTCTCCAATTTAAAAACAATAAATACAAATGTAGCCGATTTTTTCGTTCATAATGTTAATGTTAAAACAAGATAAAATTGATTAGATAAAATGAATATAAGTTTTGAGGTTCCAGTGAATATGGTTGAATTTCAATCATTGAGCAAACACTAGTGATAGGTTTTTATATAAAAAAAAATTAAAATAATTTCTCAGTGTTATGGGGATAAAAATAAATCAAGACTAAGTAACGACTAAGTTTACCGACGAGCTGTTCTTCCAGAGAATAAAATATTTAAAAAGCGGGTGATATCCGTTTGCAACTTAATTAATAAAGTTCCAAGACTTGATAGACTTTTTAATGAAAAATTACGTCTTCGAGCATAATCCCAGGGGTTAATCTTCGTAAATAGCCCACCATCCCGTTAAATAGTCGAGGCACATCGCGTGATGGCGCGGAGAGTTCTTCATTAAGTCGATATCCGTTGAGCACACAACCTCGGAATGGCTCTTTCAAAGATTTACTTTGTACCATATTTAGCAAGTCAAAACGCTATTTCTCTATTTTGAATCTATGTGAGCATTCGTTGCCAACTTAAAACAAATAAAATGTTACTTTTGACATGTCCTTCTTCAAACGAGGCTTGTGGAGAGTATTAAACGGTAGGCAACGGCTTGGCTCTGCCCCTGGCATTGCTGAAGTCCATGGGCGACGGTAACCACTCACCATCAGGTGGGCCGTATGCTCGTCTGCCTACAAGGGCAATAAAAAAAAACTTTTGATCAACATTAAAACAAATTTAAATTTAAGTTTTAAGGTTTTTAAAGAAGTGAAGGCACGAGCTATGGCGGCCATTGTCGATCGAGATAATAAAATTCGTGATAAAGGTATTGCGTTCAAAGCAAATCTCAGGTTAAATCACTCAACAGCCTGACCATTGCAAATACGAATTAGGCCAGTAAGGGAGGTATCTGCCATGAGATGTGGCTGATAGGGGCGAAACGAGATCCCTCTTCCTCAATACGATTGATTTAGGTTTATTGCTAGTAATAAATTCACCCCTCACTTATCGTTACAGTGTTTACTCTCGTATTACTGTCATTCAAAGTTGTTGTATATTATTCCTTCGCAAATTTATCAACCGTTATGAGTATGCACCTTTTATATGAACTCCAATCACACTAGAATGGGCTTTGTCTGAGTGTCATAAATTTGTCAGTGTGCCTCTTTTAGAAAACTTACCTTGAGGTGTTATATATAATGTATGTATTTTACTGGTGGTAGGACATTGTGAGTCCGTACGGGTAGGTCCGCCACCCTGCCTATTTCTGCCATGAAGCAGTAATGTATTTCGGTTTGAAGGGTGGGGCCGTTGTAACTATACTGAGTCCTTAGAACTCATATCTCAAGGTGGGTGGCGGCATTTACGTTGTAGATGTCTATGGGCTCCGGTAACCACCAGGCGGGCTGTGAGCTTGTCTACCCATTTGTGCAATAAAAATAAAAAAGAACTGAACTAATTTAAACCGTTACAACGTTACAACAGATGCAAATTGAGCTTTGTTGTAACATTCGCAAACCTACTACTTTAGTTATTATTCGAATTCTAGCTTCCAAGATTAATTAATGTAAATTGTATTTATAGGGAGTAACCGTCTACAAAGTTTCTCCCGAACAAAGGGTGGGGAAGACGGTTCGGGTAAACAAGTTGCAATAAGTTTCACGGAGAGCTGACATCCACTCGCTCCGTACCTTCTAGGTCTTCGTCGTAATACTAAATGCTGTTATTAGCGTATTCTTCTCAAACTTTCAGACGTTGTTTTAGTTTTGGCGTCTTATTAAAAAACGACTATTCTGTCACTTTTGACCTCTGCTTGAAAGTATTCTCTCTTTTTTCGTTTTTAACACTTTTACGAAAGAAAACTTTGCTTAACCGACAGGTAGTGTACAATAAGAAGAAATGTGGTAAATACTCGTGCGGGCTTATAGTACTAACCTACTAGTAAATGTCGCTTCACGATCTTAGCAATCTTCTTAGGGAAGCAGCATTTTCTAAGTTTAATACGATGCGATGGAAAAGTGTAATATTATTATCTAACTAAAAGGTTGGCAAATGAAAATCAATATATTTATGTGTATCATTATTTGTCCTCAATGTGTTCTTTCGTTCTTATTTCGTCATTTTTCAAACTTTTTTTAAATTGTCTCAAGTTAGCTGGTGGCATTTACGTTGTAGATGTCTATGGGCTCCGGTAACCACTTTACACCAGCTGGGCCATGAGCTCATCCACCTATCTAAGCAATAAATAAATAAAAACTTTTTGTTTTTCGCACAGTCACAGTTAGCAATAGTCAAAATAAAGTTACTAAGTCGTGATCAGGTTTCACCAGTATTCAATATAAGTTTTAATGTTTCAATAACAGATCAGTGAATTTTTTTTGGAGTAGGCTTCCGTGTCATATCTAATGCTTCTTTAATAATTAATCTATTAATCTATATATATATAAAAATGAATTGCTGTTCGTTAGTCTCGCTAAAACTTGAGAACGGCTGGACCGATTTGGCGAATTATGGTCTTGAATTATTTGTGGAAGTCCAGAGAAGGTTTAAAAGGTAGATAAATATGAAATTGCTGGGAATTAAATAAAAATAACAATTTGGTTTTTCGCTTTTTTTGTTTTAAGTTTATGTTATACAAAAGTTTAGGTTTTTTTTATTTATCGATTGAGGCACTACGAAGTCTGCCGGGTAACAAATAAATAAGAGGCAATCTAAGGGTTTGTTGTTGAGCATTCCTTAAGTGTTTACTGGAGTTTCCATGTCCAGATAAGGAATGACGGTAGAGGTAACGATTCTATTTTCCGCACGGACCGGCTGCGGTCTTTCGGGTTTTCACGCTTCATAATGTTTCCTGGATCGTAATTTTATATGTATGGCAGGGATTACTCCTTTTGTTGGACGTTGGACGTGCTTATCAGTTTCGAATCATGCTCAATAGATTGGCAAAGCTTAAAGATTTTCAGTTGAATAGAATTAGAAAAAAAAGCTCCCAAGCCGACAGTAAGCTGTATTTTTTTTTTCTTTCTCCTTTTTTTTTGCTTATATGTGTGGACGAGCTCACAGCCCACCTGGTGTTAAGTGGTTACTGGAGCCCATAGACATCTACAACGTAAATGCGCCACACACCTTGAGATATAGTTCTAAGGTCTCAGTATAGTCACAACGGCTGCCCCACCCTTCAAACCGAAACGCATTACTGCTTCACGGCAGAAATATTTTCAAAGTTAGCTCTGTTGTTGTCTACATAACTCTATCCACTTATTTTGCAGGTAGCTAGTTCACGGACCGAACAAATGAGATTAAAGGAACTAATAGAATCTGTTTCGAAAACAAAGCCTCTTTAATTTCAAGGTACCGTAATGTGGCGGTTAATCCTTGAAATAGTTTATTAACAGACAATTTAACTCTGTTACAAACAATTTATCTCATTTCGAACGAATTTACGCTTAAACGAGCATATGATCTAACAAAAGGAATTACAAATTGCATTATTTAATACCTACTTTTGGCTTTTGCCGAAAAATCGAATCGCTGTTTAGTTATGTTGCCTTTATTACTAAAATTTTATATAGGCTTCGCTTTATTTAGAATAGATGAATTGCTTTATATGGTACACTTCGAGGGAACGTTCTGCTTCTGCCCACGCTCAATCACTAATGCCAGTCCAGCCACGCACGCAAGCACTTGCGTTTGACCAGGATAAGAGTTTGTTAACTTCCGTACGCTTGAATTCTTTAAGAAGGGCATTAATAAATTACCACTACTTTGGAAAATATGCATCGATACTATCTATGGGTGTATATATTGATTGATAGAAATTAAAATATTTATAAAAAATAACTTTAACTCTCTTTATACTAAACGTCAATTTCCTAGGTAAAAACTAATACATAAAATATTAATGCATCAAATATTAATTTTCAAATATCCACTAATTTTATTCCTTGCGACGAAAGTAAATATTAGTTGAGATAAAAATCAATTACTCTACTATTAAGTAATATATTATAACCCCGAAGGCATTTTTACCTCTATTTCAAGTTATTTGAGAGTAACGTGTCAGTAATAAAATAATAATACTCGTAAAAACACGAAATTAAACCACAAAAGTAGTCATAATTATATTCTGTTTAAATTATGTTTAGTGAAACAACAAATACAACAATTACCAGCAATTTTAACACGTTGAGCGCCACATGAAAAATCAAGTATTTTAATTCATGCTCACCGGTGAGCCTTATCTTAATGAACCGTTCGGGCCACGAGGCTCACCCGTGGGCCGCGTGAGGGTTTCAACATAACCGCTTCTTACAAGCCACAGATTGCAGATATCAAACAAAACGCATATGGAAGTAAGCCCCGTGGCCCTTTAGCCGAACCGATCGCCTTGGTTTTCAAATCCAATAAAGTTGTGGTTTTTATCAAGATTTTTAAAATATCTTAAAAACTAGACGGTAAAAGTCGCTAATTTTTATCTTCCGTGCATATTATCGCAGTTTATAAATTTTAAAACGAACATCTCAAGTGGATAAAAATTACCGATTCCCTGATTTTGGCTTGGCCCGATTGGTATATATAGTACGCTAGGCCAACTGGTAGGCTGCATAGCTTTCAAAGTGTTAATAATAATAATAATAATAATAAAGCCGGTTTATTTCCAATCCATAATGATAATATATTACATGCGATTTAATATCTAAATATACTAGGGTAGAATTTCTTTAATTTTCTTTTATTCGCTAACGTTGCTTTCTCCTGTATCAATGATCGGAACCCCTTCTCGGGTAAAGGCCTCCTCCAGCTTCTTCCAGATCACTTTGTCCATGGCTTTCCTTATCCAATCGCTTCCTGCTATCGCTTTTATATCGTCTATCCATCTTTTTCTAGGGCGCCCTCTTCTTCTTTTTCCTCTTGGTCCTTTCCATATAGTTGTCTGTAATGTCCATCTTTTGTCTGTGCGTCTTGCTATATGTCCTGCCCACTGCCATTTCTGTTTTAAAGCAAATTGTAAGGCATCTATAACTTTAGTTTTTTGTCTAATTTTTTCGCTTTTTACTTTTTGTATTTTTCTTATTTTTAGTACGCTTCTTTCCATTGCTTTTTGACATGTTATTAGTTTATTTTTTGTTTTGGTGCTGAATGTCCACGTTTGGCATCCGTATGTAAGAGTAGGTAGGACACAGGTATCCAACACAATTTTCTTTAGGTAAAGGGGGAATTCCCCTTTCAAGATTTCCTTCAGGGACCAAAACTTTTTCCAACTCATGTTGATACGCCGCTCCACCTCTAGTTCTTCATTATTGTCATCGAATGATAGTTGTTTTCCCAGGTATATGTAGTTGCTCACATATTCAAGTGGCTTTCCGTTCAAGTATATGGCGTTAATGTAATCATTAGTAACTATTTTTGTTTTATTTTCGTTCATTTTGAGGCCCACCTTTTCGCTTTCTTCATTTAAACTTGTTATCATTCTTTCTAATCCTTTGCTTGTTTCAGAAAATAAGACAATATCGTCTGCGAATCTGAGGTGTGTAAGCCGATCTTTGTTAATTCTAATCCCTTCCGCCTGCCAGTTAAGATTATCAAAAACGTGTTGTAGTACCATTATGAACAGCTTAGGTGAGAGAGGGTCTCCTTGTCTTACGCCTCTACGGATCGGTATATCAGGACCTCGCGTCTCCAGTTTGACTTGGCTTACGCTACCTTCGTAAATGTCTTTCAGTACTCTTACATAGTTTTCGTTTATGTAGCATTTATTCAGCGCTTCCCAAATAGCATCATGAGAGATCGTATCAAACGCTTTGGCGTAGTCAATGAAAGCAATGTAAAGTGGCTTGTTGAATTCCTTGTATTTCTCCATTACTTGTTGTAAAACTTGTATATGATCCGATAATTTCCGGTTCCGGTACTCGTATCATACATGTCATTGTATTGTCGCTCCGAAAATAATCGCACAAATAAATAGATACAAGGCAAGGTTCGTTAAAAATTACTATTAAATGTGAGTACGAAGGTGCCGCGAAGTGTTGAAATTAGTCACCGCCACACAACTATTGGATTTGACAAAAACACGGACAAAAACAAACCAACAGTATTTGGAGGTTAGAATATTGTTATAACCAGAAAGCACACACACTAACGTAAAACTACTGAGAGCCTGTCAAAATCACCTCGTACGCAACTATCAACGTCAGTTCAGTGCTGCCAAGGCTATAAACTAAAATAACCTTAAATAATACGTTCCATTCCACGCAAATATGGATGAACAATTTGAACTATTCTTCGAAAAAATTAAAACTGAAATGAAGAACCAATCAGATTCTATAACAAGTACTATTATGGAGGTGAAAAATTAGAACCTGTGATAGAAGAAAACAAAAAATTAAGAATTAAAGTTGAGCTTTTGGAAAAAAAGACAGAGAGAGACAAAAAAAAACAACAATATAATAGTCCACGGGCTGAAAGAGGGAGAAAAGACTACAGAGCAACTGCTTAAAAATACTAAGGAAGTATTTTTGAAAACATTAAATATAAATATTCAAGATTGTGAAATAAACAAGATTTATCGTATAGGGAAAGAAATCAATGGTAACAAACCTAGGCCGACACTCTTATCCTTTGTTAGTGGATTGAAAAAAAACGAGATATTAAGGAATAAGAAGAAGTCGAAGGAAATAACATTGACAGAAGACTACTCTAAGGATATTTTAGAAAAGAGGAAAGCACTAATACCACAATTAACAGAAGAAAAAAATAAAGGCAAAATCGTTTACCTAAAATACGATCAACTCATAGTAAAGGAAAAATCAAACACATATTATGAGAAAAGAAAAAGGGAGGTATCTACTTCTCCGCAATACTCTCAGCCAAAAAAACAACAAATTTCATCTTCATCGAAGGAGATAGTGAACATATATGACATGATGAGAGCTAGGTCCAACTCTCTTACCTCTACAACCTGTTCAAGAGACAAAAAATCATAGCAATTGGATATCGGCGAACGGAATCAAAAAACAACCTATAAACAACTTTACAAATCAATAATAGCAAACAACCCTCCCACAAGCCGGCTGGTCCCCGTGGGGGAAAAAGACCACAACCCTCCAGCAAACATTAACATTAATAATACAACTAATGCAACCAAAACAACTGGCATAACAAAACCACTACAACCAACCCTCAAAATTGGAACATTAAATGTAAGATCACTAGCTACAACAAAAAGCTTTATAGAACTAACGTATATGTTGCAACAAATAAAAATCGATATACTTGGCTTAGCAGAAGTTAGAAGAATGGGGTATGCAATTGAAGAACATGAAAATTATATATTTTGTTACAAAGGTGAAACACTCGGCCAATATGGAGTTGGATTTTTAATAAACAAAAAACACAAGAATAACATTGTCAGTTTTTCAGCGTTCTCAGAACGAGTCGCTCTATTGAAAATAAAATGCAACAACCAACTGCTTTCAATAATACAAGTATATGCACCCACTGAAAAAGCTACAGATGAGGAGATCAACTCGTTCTACACAACTCTACAGATAGCGCATAGTCACACAGGAGAAAGCGTATTCTTAATCGGTGATTTTAATGCAAAAGTTGGCCAACTGAAAACTGAAGACAGTGAAAACTTTGTTATGGGAAAATTCGGTTACGGAAATAGAAATGAAAGAGGAGAAAAACTAATTCAATACGCACTGGAACATAAGCTGTCAATTATGAACTGTAAAATAAAAAATGAAATTGACTTTATACTGTCAAACCACCCCAAAAGGATTAGAAACATAGAAGTACTACATGGCTTTGGATTCAGATCTGACCATCGCTTAGTTAGAGCTACGTACACGCTAGAACAAGGTAAGAAGAGCAGAATATCATTTAATGCACAACCTAAGCTACTAAGGACAAATGAGGATACATCTTCATACTTAAAAAACCTTGAGATCAATATACGTCAACTGGAAACATACCAAGAAGAAGATATTCAACCTTTTTACAACAAACTAGTTAACATCATCAACACCAGCCTTGCTTGCAGATCAAAAAATAAAGAACAAAAAATGATTAATAAAATACTTAGCGAGTCTACAAAAACTTTTCTCACAAGACGAACGGAACTGCTAAAAATAAAACAAAAAACGAAAGAAATGAAGGAAGAATTAAGCACACTATTCAAAACTACAAGTAAGGCAATAGATAAAGACTACAAAGAATATAGACATAAAATCATTGAAGATAACCTAAACGAATACAGAAGTACGAAAAAAGCCTATAAGAAATTGAGCACACACAAAAATTGGATTCAGAACTTAAAATCTAAATCAGAAGAAACGAAAACCAGAAATGATATCATGAACTGCGCCACAAACTTCTACAGAGAATTATATTCCGAATCGATTTCTTCTATTACTACAGTCGAAGCAGCAATAGCAAACTCTCAAAACACGAATGAATTGCCACCAGTAGATGAGAAGGAAGTCATAAAACATATTAGCAAACTTAGACCACATAAAAGCCCTGGTCCTGACGGCATACAAAATGAAGCACTGAAAACTGGCGCTATCCTACTAAGTCGGCCACTTATGTATTTATTCAACAAGGTTCTGAACATAGGCCAAGTACCGATCCAATGGAAAAGATCTGATATAATCCTTATATACAAGAAAGGAGACCCTCAAGACATATCTAACTACCGCCCGATTAGTCTTCTTTCAAGTGTATACAAACTGTTCACGTCAATACTACAAAGCCAGCTGAGCCCGCAGATAGATAACTATCAGCCAGTAGAACAAGCAGGGTTTCGTTCTGGATTTTCTACAACGGATCATATTTCAAAGTGTTAAATCTCCTAAATTATTATGTTTTTAAAATAGGTTTAAATTAGAATTCATTAAAAGGAAATTTAAAACTGTTTCAATTATAAAATTCCTTTTAAAATGTAAATGAATATAACTAAGAATATGGTATATACATGGTCGTCTGTACTTTAAATTGAATTCTTGGAACTCACAATAACCAAGTTATTAAGATCGAATAATTGTCCAAAAGCGGCACATCGCCAGAACAAAGGTTTGAAATTTCAAATTTTCGTGTTTCATTAATAGGACCGTCATGTAATTTGAAGCCTTTCCCCCGCTCTCGGCATTTATAAGGTTACAAGATAAAATAAATTTTAATTGAATTGATACAACGGGGAGCCAAAATTACTAAACCTCAGATTTAATCACAATCTGTTGTGATTTTTGAAACATTTTTCATCAAGTGCTTTGACAACAAAATTGAAATGTTATTACTTGCCTATAAGTAACTTTAAAATATCTGTTTTTTTATAGTTTTTAAGTTAGTAAGTTAGTTTTTAATCCCATTCTCACGGATCGTTTGGAACCTCTGGGTCTGCGGAGGGACTTCGGTTCTCTCTGTATTTTATACCGTATGTTCCATGCTCTGAGGAATTGTTCGAGATGATACCGGCATCTCGTTTTTACCATCGCACCGCCTGCCACCGGAGTAGAGTTCATCCATACTACCTGGAGCCACTGCGATCATCCACAGTGCGTTTCCAGAGATTTTTTTTGCCACGTACCATCCGGCTATGGAATGAGCTCCCCTCCATGGTGTTTCCGGAGTGCTATGATATGTCCTTCTTCAAACGAGGCTTGTGGAGAGTATTAAGCGGTAGGCAGCGGTTTGGCTCTGCCCCTGGCATTGCTGAAGTCCATGGGCAACGGTAACCACTTACCATCAGGTGGGCCGTGTGCTCGTCTGCCTACATGAGCAATAAAAAAAATAAAAAATAAAAGTTTCATTTTACTTTCTACTTCAAACTATAAGTATATTCCAAATTTCATTACAATCGATTCTGTGAATTTTGCGAGAAAACATAATAGATTTACTTTCGAATTATTAACATTATTTGAAATGCAAATTCTAACATTTAACAATTTAATAGTAAATTCCAACAATATTTAAATGCCAACAACTTTTTAACATTATCCGATTTTAATCAAAAATTTACATTCCATTCCAAATTAATCTCTGTGTACATATGAAAATGTAGCGGTCGTAAGTTTTTATTGCTTCATGTCTTCTTCGGTAGTAGTAATATGGGGTAACACGTCCGAGGGTGCCAGGGAAGCTTTGTGTTCTCCACTTGGGGAGATCCGAGTCCGCGGCTTGAGTAATGCTCTTTTAGTGCACCACCGACTGAGACTTGACAATCTTAACTAGTCGCCAATATGCCAGCCCAGAGAGGACGCGAGTCGATCTAAATAACTTTTCCACATTTACATTTACATTCCATTCCAAATTAATCTATATTGTGTACCTATGAAAACTATAATGCAAGAAAATATGTTCAGTGGTTCTCGAAACGTGTGCATACAGAATATAATTTAAAAAATCAAATGTTTTATCGTCGTTGAAAATTTAAAATATTCTATGTGACATTTTGGGCCAAAATGATGATTTAATATTTTTTTTATTCCTTAGATGGGTGGAGGAGGTCACAGCCCACTTGGTGTTAAGTGATTACTGGAGCCTATAGACATCAACAACGAAAATGCGCCACCCACCTTGAGATATAAGTTCTAAGGTCTCAAGAATAGTTACAACGTCTGCCTCACCCTTCAAACCGAAACGCATTACTGCTTCACGGCAGAAATAGGCATGCTGGTGGTACCTATCCACGCGGACTCATAAGAGTTCCTACCACCAGTAAAATATATTACGAAAGTTATTTTGAATACATATACCTACTCAGCAAAAACTCCCATGTGCATATCTCAATATTTCACTTTATGACGCGTCAATCTTAAAAATCCTAATTGTCAGTTTGCATTTTATTGTAGATCAAAGTATGCTATGTGCTAACAAAATATTAACATATTTTTTTTCAGGAGGTAGTTTTATTAGATTTTCCCGAAAATTATATTTATACACATATGAGATTTCAAATTTGCAACGACGTTATGTTCTCTCGTCATTAGTTATCTCTTTTCTACCTGTTTTAAAAATAGACCGATTTATACTGTTTTGTTATATGTATTGATGATTATTAATACTATAGAGTTGTATTACTAAGTTTTCTACACATTAATAACTTAAATGTTTTTGCTATTATTATCGTTCTCCCTTGAAGACATTGTCAGTTAATAGCCACCGAATAAAGCATTTATTATTAGTTTTATTGGATTTTTTGAGGGCAAATAGACGATGATTACCAGAACTTTATACATAGACCGTTACATTACGGTAATTTGGTCAAATATCCACGTTTATAGAGGCTACAACTCTTCAAAATCTACGTGTAATTCAATTTATTTACAATCATATAGATTTGTTACGAAGATTAATGCTAAAATGTGTCTTACAGATCTTATTTGAAACTGCTATGGAGTAACGGATTAACATGATTTTTCCAAAGAGATACAACGATTATGAGTTGAAGCATCATTTTCAATTTACAAATTCAACGTGTATTCTAACGATCTGATTAGCTCCCCTCGTAGCGATAGGCAAATTGTACGATCGTTTGGTTCGTAAGTCCCCCTGAGACTTCGTCACCTCGAAAGGCATCTTGATCGACGAACAGTTTGGATGCCGCGCCAAACACTAAAGAGACCTAGGAACGTCCCCTTTGAGCCCCCTTCATCGATATTGCGAAAGCTTTCGACAAAGTCTGGCAACATAGTTTAATTTACAAACCGTACAATATGGGATTGTCAGACAGCCTCGTGCTTGTTTTACGAGACTTCTTGTTGAACTGTTCGTTTCGGTATCGAGTGGAGGGCGTCCGCTCTCTGCTCTCTCCACGCTACTTTTCAGCTTATACATTAACGACATACTCCAGTTATCGGCCACCCAGTGAGCCCTCCTCGTCGATGATACGGCTATCTACTACTCGAGTTGGAATATGTCGTTGATCTCCAGTAAGTAGATAAACTTCAGATCGCGGCACAAATTTAGGATAGGTGTTCTCTTTAAAAGGGTTTCCCGCCGGATCTTTCACTGGATCGCGATTTCGCTCCGGTGGTAGATTCAGAAAAGCACTGCTCTTGCTAGGATCAGTGTTAGCAATTCATTCAGGTTGAGCTTGTGAGCTCATCTACCGGTTTGTGAGTAGTTGGAATAGCCCCTTTGGCTGCCCACGTTTAGGTAGGGGAAAAAATTGGTTTCAAGTGCTATCTTGGCCTTCGAGCCGGAATGCGTAACTGCTTTTTCGACAAATAGACAGAAAAATAGCATCTGACTAAGAAGATGCTTCAAATATCTACCATTTTCCCCACTTGTAACCTCAAAAGGATTTAAGCCCACCTGTGCTTGGAATTTATTAATTAAGCCGGAACAAAACAAACAAGGTGAAGGTACAACTTATCTAAATATAATATATGTTTATTCTCGGTCAAAATAATTGAAACCAGCAAAGCTTTGTCGCGGGTAGCTAATATGAAATTCCGGGGTTCGGAATAGTCGAGGCTCTAGAGCCTAGAGAAGTTAGGTGTAGGCCGGGAATTACCGCAATTTGCAATTATTTACTGCGCAGCAGTGACCACCCCCGCACCAGTCACCGGTTTCGTTTGTGAGTTCAACGACGCAGCTACGGAGCTGTGAATAATTTAAATGGAAAATGATATTATATTAACAAGTTAATGTTTATAAAGGTTGGATTTTGACTTGCACTGCTTTTTATATATTAGAGAAATGTAATTTTCAAGCAATTTATTGATATTGTTTAAAGATTCCATAATTCAGTGTACGTAATGTAAACGTTAATATGACCCATTTGATATATTTTAGCTAATTTCATAGTGTTATGGCCTATATCATCTTACTATGGGGCAATAACAATGCTGACGATGTTGGCTCGATATTTATGTTGAAGAAGAGGGCTATTTGTGCGATTTATAATATGTGTCTGAGGAATTGTAATTCTAACTCTAGTTTCATTAAGCAAATTTTGGGAATTTAATGTGTGTGTGAAAAATATTGCAAATTCCCCAGTTTCTAATTTGTAAATTAAATACAAAGAACAAACATAGCTTGCTTTTCCAACTGCTCGAATACCTAAAATCAATAAGTCTTCTAAAGTTCTTCCTCTTGTGTGCGCTTTTGAAACAAGGTTCCCACAAAACATTCAAGTATCGCTTTATATGTTTTAGAATATTATCAAAGTACATTTGGGCAGTAAAGCATATTATAAAGTAAATTTTTATTTAACAGACTGAGTTTTAATGAATTATAACAGATTGAAATAAATGATTTCAGTTTGAATTTAATGAACTTCTGAATAATTAATTAACGATAACCTAAGACAATAATGTCTAGTTCTGTTAGGCATACGCATATAAAACATTATATTTGTGTTATGAATTATATTTTCCTGAATATTTTTCCTGAAATGTCAACCATTAAGATTAAGTTTGGTAAAATAATATTTTGTTTTGATAGAACGTCTTCGAAACATATTAAAAAAAGTTTTTAATTACATTTTATTTCTGGATTTATTTTCGTAAAAACTTTTTTCTATACGTTGTTTGTTTGATAGATGACCAACATTAGAACCCTACGTCAGTCTGTGAGCTCGCGTGTTGTAGACATGACATAGTATAGGGTTCGTGGTGTCAATAGCTATTTAACAATTCGCGGTTTTGTATCTAGTGTCTACAAAACCGGCTAACGTGGCTATCCAAGTTATTCGACCGGGAAAGTCATTAGCAATTCAAATACCTAACCATCGCATGGCCATCCCCACTGAAGAGGGGATCGTCTTTCACATGACCGCTTTTGTAAATTATTTATTACTGTTTGGCCAAAGCCCGCTTTGTTTTGTGGGCTAATACAAATTCTAAAATATAAATAACCTCTTTTAATATTTTTAATACTAATATAAATAGAAAATCTTCGAAAATTTCATTAAAATTATTAATATTAAATATTGGCTTTTTGTTATCTCAAATTTCACGGGCTTAAAAATACCCATCGAGATGCAAAGATCCTTATGAAACGTGTTCATGTGACGTAATTTCGATCTCCCCAACAAGGAATGCGGAAGGGTCCTTTTCGAGATTTAATGGTGAAATATACCTGGCTGTTATCCGTTTTCGTGCAGTCACGTCACAGCGGAGCTGAAGGAGCGGCAAGAATTTCAATCACAAACGACAGAGACTACGAACAAATTGCAGACGACTCTGTTAGAAATGCTACGAGACAGTGCTTTCTACACATATCCTGAACGTGTACGAGTGAATGCCAAATTATTCTGTGATATTCTCTGTGTTCGTGTAGTAAGTGATACATTTCGTCGGACAACAATAATCTGAAGTCAACGTGGGTTCATATAGGAGTGTTACTGTGTTGTTACTTTTGCTGAAAGTTTTAAGTCACGTGTTGATCTATTTGTTTATTGCCTTCACAAGCCAACTAGCATAGGGCCACTATTGTTGAGTGGTCACCGACACTTTTGGACATCAGTAATTGATCAATCTAAATTTAAAGAGCTTGTATCTTCCATCTATGAAATTCTAGGTTTTAAATGATTATGAAGAAATTCCGTGGTGAACTGGTGAATCGAATTTACTAACTTTTGGCAACTTCATTATAAGTTTGAAAGTTATTGTTGCGTACGTGCTTTTTAGTAAAAGGTCGATATTTTAATTTCAATGTTGATGATGTAAGATGTAAGATTGTAAGATGTATAAGAAGAGAGAATAAATTAATTAGATAATGTTCCTTCCCCTGTTTCCTTACATAAACTATTTGTCTTTACTTTTAGAACATGAATTTATTTCTAATCCAATTTTATGTTATTTTGGTAATTTAATAATTGTAGTGGATTTGTTGTGGTGTTGTATCAATTAAGGCGACCCGTTTCCGGGCTGATAGTTATGATTTACATCCAAAATCCTCCGTACAGTCTACTACACCATTGCTTAAATGAGAACAACAAGTAAGCCTAAAATAAAAAAAAATAAAAAAACTATAAATATTAATTTTATTACAAGAACACAAACATAAGGAATATATTTTGTTAATTAGTTATTTTATAAACAATAAAAACATATTTATGTCTTATTAAAACAATAAACGTAAAATATTCATCATTATAATAACACTAAAATATCATCTTCATGTTTCATGGTCCGTAAGCGCTTATTACCCATGTAGATCAATTTAAAAATAGAAATTTTAGTGTGAGTGACATTAAGTCACGCTAAAAATTATCAGAGCGAGAGGAATAGAGATACACACTAATCAATAACACAATTTACACGTTATTGTCAAACCAATTTGTATTAATTTAGTTTACGTGATTGCAAACACAGAAATGCTTGTCGCTTATCGATGAGAGGGTGAATTCCCGACGATGTCATAATTGGAGATCCGTATAAGGGCATTAATAACAAAACAGATACCTATTAGAGGCGAGGGTTTTGGAGCCCGTTCGCTGTATCCGAAACAAGGAAATTGTAATAAAGTTAGGGGATACGCCCGTTGCCCGGTAATGTTGTTAAGGAAAATCGTTACAGGTCGTGATTGAAAACGACCTCGAGCCGCGCTGTCTGATTCCACACGTCACGAGCCCCGGTAAGCGGACGATTGTCATCCTCTATTGTTGTCTGGAATAAAAAGACACATAATTAAACTAATCCATTTTGATTTTATGCTATAGTTGAGCAGACTATCCGATGTTAAAGACGAAGCTCGAAGTGGCATAACTAGGCCGGTACAGGTCAGTTATTGTAGCCTTCATATGTTCGTCTGCTCATATGCTCATCTTCAAAGACCATACAAAACAATAGATCCAAATTACTTAGAGGATTGTTAGATTAGGAGGAAGTCTATGCGAGAAAGAGCCGCGTGAGCGAACATCACACTTACATAGGTCATGATCGGACGAACACGCACTATCATGAACTGAGGTTAGAAGGTCAAGTAACTATAAGACGGTAAGTGTTTAGATTATTTCGGTTCCGGACCAACGCATGAGACATATTTCATTATTTCACTTGTTAGAATCATAAGAACATATAGAATCTAACTCTCAATTTCTACTTATTTTTTATGTCATAAGCCGGTGACCGGGCTCAAGGACGACGATTATAAAGTGCTTAGCGAAGCCATAAGATATTACAGCTTGACCCATCTTGAGACGTGAGGTCGATGTGTCAGTTATTTTATATAGCGGTTGTCGCATATATAGACAGTAACTGGCTGAGTCGTGGAACTCACTCGTGCGAGCTCACAATACGCCTTATTACAAATACCTTATTACTACATTTTTCATCATTTCAGGAAACTAAAAAAAACAATTAGATTATTTTCTGTGTGATAAACACACGACAATTTTGATGATCATCAAATTCAAAATTATTAAAGCAAAGCTCCGCAAACACGTAATTCTAATTAAAATTTTCGATTCACGAAATCCTCATTATAACCAATGTCAAAATCATTAATAGGCAGATTTCAATCGGTATAAAACCCAAACTCTTCCAATCAACGTGGATGACCAATCCGATCCGTTAGAATTATGCGAAACGAACGATCATTTATCGGGAAATATTCACGATTCTATTCCACAAAAGGAACGAGGCTTTTGACGCTTGTTTCCATTAAGAAGTAAATCAAAAATCGATATCGTCAGCCACAAGGAGTGTGAAAATTGCAATCCAATTAGCGCGAGCATCTTCCTCCAAATCAGTAAACAATTTTGTAGCTAAATATAAATATTTTCATTAAATCTCATTGGTACTCAACTATACGATATTAAACAATGAATATTTTTTTATTATATTAACGTCGGTTATTGTTTAATATCGATAAAACTAAGACGAAAGTTTTTATTGTTGATTTATGTGATATTAAAATAAAATCGTTATCAAAAAAAAACAATCGTTTTTAGATTACACACATATGATACGTAATAATAATTAAAAATCCACCGTAAACCAGTGGCAATTACTTTAGATTGCGAGTTTAGAAAAGAAAAAAAACCTACTGCAACGCTCTTTGTTTGTGCTGTGCTTAAAAATGTTCTGTTTGACGTTTAAGAATTATATGTTTACCGGACTTGGACTGAATATGCAGCTCTTATACCGTTCAGGTACGACAAAAACAAGAAAATACCTAAATGAACAAAACTAAAATGATTCTACGTTCACAACAAACTTAGTTGACATTCGAGAGGGTTCCTCTCCTAATTAACAAGGCTTGTAACCAAAGGCTAAGTTCTCAGACAGGAAGCCTCTTACGGCCCCACAGAGCCCAGGACAAGCAGGTAAATTATTTTAGATTCATGTAAATTGTATAAATTATATACGTTGCATTACACAAAGTGGGACTTTGTAAAGTTATATAAACTGTTAAGCTGTTCCAAGATATAACAAAATATTTTTTTAACAATTAAACGCGAGCAATGCTACACAAAATGAATTATTCCCGTTCATCAAAAAAATACTATTTTCTTCATCCAATGGATAATTATTAAAGTATAAACGTGATTTCGTAAAACTAGAGAATGTTAAATGCAAAAACATTATTTTTATTAACCAAGTTTATATTGTTTTTGAGAAAAGTAATTCAGTTTTCCTCAATTTCTTTATGTTCCGAAATAAAGTAATTTGACGTTATACATACATACATTTTCATCCTAAATATTTTGATGGAAAATAACTTTATAATTTTCTATAAAACAAAAAAGCTGTCGGCGTTTTATTTAATTAAAAATCCGAAGCTCAGCGATTGAGTTGCAAATAAATTGCTTTTCTTTTCATTTCACAAATGTTTTTGTTCATTTGCGGCCAGTTGTAAAATTATTTTTTCAGGATTTAAGCAATTCATTGTATTTATTTAGCAAAGCTTTATTTAGTTGTCCTTCGTTCGCGTTATGCCAGGAATGCCGAACGACTAAGAAGTAAGAACTTAGGAAAGATTTTTTTAAATTATCAAACTGCAGTATTAAAAACGTAAAAAAGTTGTTTTAGGTATCTACATTAAATCCCATTATAGTATATTTGAGAAAACACGATCGATCTATTATTGTAATTCTGGATTCATAATCTCGAATTGACCAAACATTCACGTAATTTACCCTTAAAATACATATAAACATAGGTAGTTATATTATAGGTAGAGGAATTACGTTAACCTTTACGGGCTCTGCTTATCAAAGGCTTGTTGGGTGATCAAGGGCTTCAGTGGAAATGACGTTTGATTTAGCTTTGTGTCAAATTCGTAACAGTGAAATCTGAAACTGTACTTAGTTCTCGATTCCATTCAAACGTGGCGGCTCACTACGTTATGTTTGCGTAAGTCAAAGCCCGATCCTTAATAGGAGCATTCTTAAGTTATCCTACGTAAACTTTGGGTCTTTTTTGTTGTGATCGGAAAAAGACAAGCACTAGACCCGTATGACGATAAGTGGGTACTGGTTCTCGTTTACACAGACATTACCAGAGGCTCTGACAAGATACCAACGGTAAAAGTACTTCAAATCTCGCTTTTTATTATAGATCCCTTCCCCCTTTAGATCAATAGTATTTTGTTTGACTCAGGATCCGCCCTAACGCAAGTATTTATTTACGCAAATTTAGAAATACTGCGGGCTTCATTTTTACTACCCATTTTTATTTTTAGCTTGAGAGTCACTAGTAAACATGTGGTGGGTGTATACGTATTTCTTAAGGAAAAATGGTACTCGCCTGTAGGATTGAATATTTAGACCTTCGCATCACTCAATATAAATACACATGCTAGGAATGTATTTACTTATTGTAGCTAGTACGTATCTGCCACAGAATTTCAATATAGTCCCAATCTCACCGTACTATACAAATACACTTAGTATGGCACCTATTGAGCCATGAATGTTTCAAACAATTTCAGTCAATACATTACATTACAATTATACATTACAAAAAAAAATCGATCCTCAATTGATTTTAATAAGATGTGTATATTTTTAAGAAGTTAGTAGTAGTATAAGAAGGACCAGTACATTTTTAAAGTTAGTCAGCCGATTCATGAAATCCCTGTCGAGTCACCTTTAAGGTCAGGAAATGTCTCCATTGTAGAACTTTTCCACTTAATACCACTTCTATTTCACAATTCTTTGAACTGTGACATTGTTACTTGTATTCTACGAATCAATGCCATACTTTTATTATACAGACTCACCCGCCGCGCGTGTGGGGATCCGGCGATTTTCTCCTGTGGAAAAAAAAGGTCTCCAGGGTCCGCAGTAAAAGCTATGATAGCTTTGAATAATAATAAAAAATAAATTGAAACGACTATGCCCCTAGAAACCATGCATAATATTAGTGTATACAACAAGTAGACTAAATGTATTAGATCTATTCCGTGGTGACCGATACCTATAACTCTAAAAAATCTAATTCTTAAATTTATATTTTCAAATTTTATCACTGCTGTAGATGAGCATACGTGTTCATGGCTCGCCTGGTAGCAAAAAATTACTGGAGGCGGTACACATCACGACGTGAATGCCGCCATCCGCTTCGCGATATAGGATCTAAGTCTCAAATATTCGCGTTCGACAATTTAAATATTATTACCCAATGATAGTTTGGTTTTAATCAAGTATAAGTAATATTGTAGCTTAAAAGCCTTTTTAAATCACAGAGAAACGCTTCAATATTATTTATTAGTAAAGTTTCGAACCGTGTCTAAATAAAATTATGTCATGTTATTCAATTAAATCAAGTGTTAACATCGTATAATGTCTGGAATTCTGTGGTACCGAGCGTCTGTCTTGTTTGCGCACGTTTTGAATGTCATTGTCATAGTACTAATTGTCTACTGCAAGAGCAACTACCATTACTATGCTATTCACCTCACATGAATAGGTACGTGTTATCAATATTTGACACTCTATTTTGAATTTGCAATTTCAATTATGTACGTGGTTTATTCTAATTTTAGTTAAGGCCAGGACTCCTTATATGACGATCGAGAAGTCGACCTCATGTCTCAAGGCCTAAAAATTCAATTTACAAGTATTAAGAACAAATAAATATATAATCGGGCACAAATTACATACGATCTTATATGCGCTAACCCTGTAGAATCGGAGCCAGATACATATTACTATATCATATGTATATAATGATCATATGTATATATATTTTTTATATGCGTCACTATTATATAAGTATTAAACGCAGGGTGTGAGAATAAAACTGAATAATTTTCATTTAGCGTGCATGCAACTTCTGTAAGTAGATCATAATGATAAAATAGCAAAAATATTAAGTCTAGCAGCTCTCTACTCACAAAAGAATTCAAGTATGATGTTTTAAGCCTGTTTATATCGTTTATGAAGAGCAGAAGCCATCGTGAAAAGCGAAGGCGGTACGCAGTCCGCTTGGAAGCTGGTAGAGGGCGCTCTTGTCGCTACCGCAGCTTCGAATTAATATTTCCAGGCAGTTGAGTTCGAATGCGTTTCCGGCTTGAGTTGCTTCAACTCGAAAGCAAACTTTTCGTGTTTACATTCCTTTAAAGTCTTTTAATTCTTAACTTTGCGTTGCAATACTTTGCCTAGTATCTTTTTCACTTTAGTTTCTGTTTTTCACTTTGCTACGGTTGCTATATTTTTAGCTTCAAAAATTTCAAACAGTTCAAGCTTACCCAAAGAATTCAAAACGAAAAATGTGTTTGAGAACTCGATATGCTTCGTAGTAGCAGGCATTATTTTCTTATTCCAAAGTAATGAGCATTCCAGTCCTGTTTTCTCGCTAACATTTATTATGTATTTTTCCTAAATATGTTAGAGCATGGTTCTACGAACGGCTGAGTATGTTCATCGATCGCTTTCTGCGATAAGCACAACTCTTTCATCTGTGAATGTTTAATTTAAATGTCCATTATTTTTGCAGCGTTTCCTTTCCCGTTATATAAAACTAACGTCACCGGAGAATAATTGTAAATTTCGTACCGTTTCAGCCAAAAAGTAAATTTCAAAGAATTTAAATGTTCCGATCTCTGAATTATTAATTTTATATCGTTGTTAGCTGTTAAATATAATACTCAGGCGCTTAGTACTATTTGTAATTATATTTTAATTATTAATATTTAAATTTCATTGTTATATTTTTAGAATGAGTCTTTGTCGAAGCAGAAATCAGTTAGGGTTGCTACCAATAGCTATAAACACGAGTGTGTCTGCTTAAAATGGGATACCTCCTTAATATAATTTTATATTCCGAAAAAGGTTATGAAAGAATTTGATTTTGTTGCTTGTGGATGAGGTCTATTTTTTTATAATTGGTTCATAAGACTTAAACCCAAAAAGAATCATTGATATCGGTTCTGCATTATCCGCCGGGAAGGTATACTACTTTTTTTGTTTATAATTTTTGTTTAGATGAACGAGAATGGATCTGATATTGATAAATGTTGAATGAAAATACAGCAAAACCAATGGTCAAAACAAATTCAAATACGGATTCTTCAAGGTCCAAATATTTGTTATATTTGGCCCAGTGTTTTCCTCGTCGAGTCTCTCTCATGATCTACAATTCGTTGGTTAAACCTCATCTTCAATATCTGATTGAGGTATGGGGTAGCACTGCTGACACGAACTTAAAGGAATTGCAGCGAACACAAAATAAAATAATCAAATTATTATTCCACTACGATTACCTGACACCCACCACAAAAGTCTATAGTGAAACCAAACTTATGTCTGTAAAACAACTGTATACCTATAGCACTTGTTTACTAATAAGAAAAATATTACACAAGGAGATACATTCTAAATTGACGTTTACTAAAAAAAAGGAACTTCAAAACTATCGTAATCGAAATGCCGAAAACTTAATCACTACCAGATCTAGAACTAACTATGGACAACGAAATATATCATCTGAGGGTGTCAAACTGTATAATATGCTGCCTTTAGATTTAAAAAATATCAAGTCATTGAATGTATTTAAAAATAAATGTAATGATTATATAAGAAAAAATGTTCCCATAATATAGTTTCTAAGATAAATTTGTTAATAATAATAATATCCATTTATTTCAGACAGTTGCATTAATGGAAATGATAGTATTGTTACTTAAGCCTACGTTAATAACTAAAAATACTAAATTCAATTTAAAGTAATTACCCAATTCCATTAATTTAATTTCATTTATTTAACAATAACTTCATATTTATACCTAAATATAAACAGGAAAGAAATATAATAAACAATGAAATGAAAAAACAACGAAATTAACAACCTGCAAACATTTAACCAATGCCACATCCATGCGAACTAGCTCCTTGTGGCGCCAATATCTACCCGCCACCGAGCGGCCGGCCGGCTGGTCGAGGCGATCTGCTGTGGTAATCTACCCTGTTTATACATTTTAAGAAAATAATAATCTTTATAGTTTTTGTTAAATGAATTGTTTATAGCATAGCGTCGCATGTTGGTACTGTAAATTATTGTCATGTACTGCACGATCTGAAGTAATTGTAACTATTTTAATGTTCTCATTTAAGTGAATCTATGTAATTCTTTTGAGAATAAAGAATATCTTTAACCCGAAATATTCAATTTACCTAAACATCATAATGTAAATTTTACTTTGTATATATCTTAAACGTTCTATATATCTAGTATATATCTGTTTAGTCCTACTAGTAATACTACGAGTACAATGTAGATGAAACCTAATTTTAGGGTGAGTAGGAAGCCAAAAGCTTCAAATAATGCTGCGCAAATCTCTACTCGGAATGTAATGTATGACGACAGCCACTCGCTGTAATTACACAACAAAGGATGTTTTACTACATCAGTATTCCGCAGCATAGCGACTGGCAAAAGTATTTTATTACCGAAATTTGGCTTCAAGTCCAGAAATTTTCAGGGCCATATACGCAGAAGGATTTAAAACATTAATCACGACAGTTTCCAATGGAGTTCAACAAATAAGGCGACTTTGTTTCAGCGCTTTGCAACCTTTCAATTAACTAGTAATCATACACGCCCCGGGAACCCTTTCATTAAACACTGGTACCTAATGAGTTTTCACCCTTCGCCGAATAGTGGTCATCCGAGCTTTGATGGACTGGCTTGCACCGTATTTTCTTTTTACTTTTATGCAGACAAATTGGGCTTAACTGAAGCGTCCACTCAATTAAGTTTCCGGATAATTGTGTGGATGGTTCATGGAAAAATTACCATTTTGTAATTTTCGAAGTAGTTTTTTATTTTCAAAAATATTTCTGAAATTGGAAGTAAATAAGTATTTGAATTAGTAAGAAAATATTTAGGCCTTTAAGCGTTAAATCATTGTTCGGTAAATCGACAATTTACAAATTTCAATCAAAAAACCTAGGCGAGGCGAGATTCATCCTCATTACATTTAATGGCGGTCGGGCGCAGGCGATATTTGAGACAGAACGCCTTAATTAATACTGAAGCCAGTCTTTGTCAGACAATCGATAAGTCGTTACATCTTACTATTGTTGTAAGTTCTTGAAGCTCAGAAAATTTATGTGAATCACTGACAATTTAAATGTCAACGTTTCTTAATTAAAATTTACCGTTCATATAAAAGAGATTTATTACATTTGGAAACGTAATTTTGTTGACTCATGTTTTGTCAGATAGTTCTGCAATATCATGATTTAAAATATAATGTATACGTGAATTTAATTACAAATTCTTTTAGGTATAAGCAATAAAATACAATTTCAAAGTAGATCGTTTAATGAAAATTTTGGAGAAGTTTTGTAAAAATACACTATTAAGTTGACATTTTGGGGTGTTAAAACAGTAATGTTGAACTCAGTCTTGACGCAGTACAAATCGACTGATCTTCATTTAATTTATTTCAAATAAATTGCACGTTATCTATTAATGTTTAACTATGCTCGTATGCGACAATTTGTCTTAAATCTAAAATTATATGTTTAAAAACGACATAAACAACTACACAATGTACATTTTATTGGTAAACAAATACTTATTTACAAATCGGGCCTTACAATATGAGCCGTGGTATATATATGTACAAAATACGATTATAAACTACAGATATATTTATGAAAGCACAAATATTGCGGGTAGTCAGCACGCGTGTGCCCAAAATGCTTCTTACATGAGATCCGATTTCAAAGAGATTAAGCGTGGGAATCGCACGTGTACGTTGTAAATCTCTCGCAAGCTTTTTATTCAATAGTTTTTTGTTTGGTATTTAAATATGTGTTTTCACTGAAGTTTTTATATGTAAATTCATTTTGATGGGTGGGATTGCTGTTATACAAAACTAAATTGAGAAATCGATCTCAAATCTCAAGGGGGTGGTGATTATATTGTGAATTATCTTTGGGCTCCGGTAGCCACTTAACGTCATTTAGACCGTGAGTCTTCTTCATCAATCCATGCAATAAAACATTATTTAGATTAAAACGTAAAAGTAATCTTAAATGAAAATTATTGCAGAATCCTAAATTTATAGTAACTATAACACTCTCCATATATTCGAAATAAATAAACAGCTGTTGTCATTAATGTTTTGTAATTGTTTTGATTATATATTGATGTACTGTAGAGCATACTGTACTGCTACTGATCAAATTTACGACTCGTGTTAAACTAAGATAATTATACTATTTTATAGACAGTATTTGAAAACCCGCTTACAATTTAGAAAAGATAATTGAAATGAGAAAGGTAACAAATGTAGAAATTGACCAACGTCTGAGCTACATAACAATGAAAATCATCGTGTCACCAACCACTGATGATAGCTTATCGAGAAGATACTCAGTCGCTTAGACTCGGCTTATTGCTTGCCAGCGACTTGAGGAGGGGAAGACACTAGTTAGACTCAATCAAATTACAGCCGGACCCTTATTTCCCTTCAGTTACATATACAAAGGATGTCAAGGCATAGAGTACAATGCCGTGCAAAACTATGCCCTGAAGTGAATATGTGCTTTTACGTGGTAAATTTCATCTCTTGCGCTATTCAATTGACAATCAGTACGAATTTAAACGCATTAAACACATATTTAAATGACAACATCATTGATTAACTAAACTAATGTAAGACAAAAATACGTTAAAAAGTATTTCTTACGCTTAGAATTGGTTTTAGAATAATTTTAGTGTAGTTTAAAAATGCATAAAATTTTCATTAATTGTATATTGTTTTGGGATTCTCATGAAAATTGTTTCGATATATTGTTTTTTCGTAGTAAAGGGAATATATCAAAAAATCATTTTTGTTTTGAATTATTACAAAGTCTTTGGTACGAGGTATAATCTGTTCAAACTTACATACCTAGTTTTATAAACACTAATCAACATTACAAATGCATATATGAAATATGTACAAAAATTTTTCGAGTCTCATTAGGTTGATACTAAAAAATTTACTGTGAAAAAATACTTTGGAAGAAGGGTTACAATTTTATATTTCAGTAAACAGTCATTGTGCTTATGTTGTTTTCATTTAAAAAAATCAAAAATAAATTATAGCTCCGTGCTCATTTCGGCAGGAACTGGCTTATTTCCGGAGAAGGATGGCGTAGGCGTTTCCGATGTCTCTCCTGGTTCGTTCAGTTGCTCTGCAGTCTAATTGGAAAAATATCCTTCAGATTTACGACATGAAAATTGTATTTAAAAAATTCTGTTGTTATTTGATATATTTTATATTATAATTACTGTATTTTATTATAATTACATCATATTTAATGTAGTAACAAGAATTCGTTTAATTAATAATTTTTTACAAACCATATTGTTTGGTTACATAAGAGAATATAATAAAAACAAATTTATAAAATATGATAAAAACAAAAAAAGATTATCATTATTTACACAAATTAGACAGTTTTATAACACACAAAAAACACACAAACACAATAGAAATCAAGTGTTAAAATGTTAGTTAAATGTGTTAATCTACCAGCACAATCTACCCGCATGCTACTGAACAACCACAACCGACATGCACAAACATAGAGCGGACTCCTTCGGAGATCAAAACCAATGATGCGTGCAGCATTTAATCCATTCAATGCGGCACAAAGACGTTGCGAGTCCCGGAGTGTTTGTTACTTACTGCGTGCTTTCAATGAGAGGTTTTAAGATAATGTCGAGAGTGTTGTCGTGTCGCGTGACGGGACGCGAGTGTGTGCGCGGCAGGTTCGCGTTGTGGTCGCGAGATTCGCGCGAGGGTCGCGCGTACCGCCGCGCCAGCGAACCGCTCTCGCCCACCAATATGTTGTTGTTGCTAGCATGTCTCTGTGTATCCCAACAATTGATAGCTAAACTACCAATGCCTTCAAGACTAACTCCACGGTTGTATGTTGTAACTGTTTTCGCACAACAATCTGCTACAGCGGTACAAGAGCTAAATTCTTTTTTCAATTTGTGTGTGTGTGACCATACTGTAGCATATTGTGGTGTTACCATCCCTTTAGCAAGAAGCTATAAAAACTCAAAGTATGATCAGTAAGGGAAAGCTATAGAATCGAAATATTTGACCTCTACTTCGAAGATGGTCAGTGAATTAGACTTAGCCTGAAAAAATTACTACACCATTTTTTTTAATATCAGTAATAAAATCTAGAGTAATAAGATTATTTATCTTAAGTGATAAATATTCAGCAGCCTGTACACGGTAAGCTTTTCAGCGACCCTAAAACAGGAGCTGCAGTTTTGTTCGACGACCCTTGTTTGAAACATTGCATGTGAAAAAAAAAAGATTGAATAAATACCATATTGTATATACAGGTATGCATGTCAACTGGATTTTCGTTGGACTTGAAATCACTATAGATGAACTGCAAGACGTATATTTTTTAACGTAAACTTAAACATGATGCTGTATTGATTGATATAATTATCGAAAACTAAGTAAGTAATAAAAACAAATTTGATTTTATATATTGAAAGAAGAAATATTTGAAGGGTCGCCGAAATGCAAAGTGTGTTAAGAAGCGAAGCGGCCACTCACGAAGAGAGAAATGCTTCCGTGAGCAGCGTGTGGGTAGCCGCGGGGTGTGAGTTCGCGCGGGCGGCGTGCGGCCGCGCTGTCACTCGCCACCGACACCAACGAACGCTGTGAGCCAGACCCGCGCGGTGCCGCCGGCGGCCGCCGCCAACCCCGCGGCTCCGCTCCCGTCCCAGCACCCGCGCCAACACACTGCCTACTCACAGGGACTGTCGACCCGCCCGCACCGCATTTAGCACTGTCGCTGGACCTGCTTTAAAGAAACAAATAATTAATATAATGAAGCAAAAACGAATTAAACTTTTATGGTAATGCAATATTTTTGAAGTTATACTTCTTTAGGCGCGTGAAAAATTGATGAGAGTGAAATTTTACGATGCGCGCGCACCGTGACACAAAATTAACAGAAATGAAGTTGCCCACTAAAGAAAAAAATGCTACCAACAAAACAGAAATGGAACCTCTGTTAGCGGCGCATGTTGGCACGCACGCCGCCTCTGTTCACTGTGAATTTATATCTATAATATTTATCCACATGCTTTGAGTTTCTACATTTAAAACACGTGTTTTCATTTTGTTTTAATTATACAAGTACGAATTTTATATGTGCGCCTGAGTTATAATCAGAAGTGATTTAAATTGAATATTTAAATCAATACTAATTAGTATTAGAAAATATTTGTGAAAAAACTGTGCTCATCAACCTTCCTAGGTGCTCCAATACAATTGAGGTTAACTATCCGTATGTATTATTTAGTAATATAAATGACAAAATTATTATTTAATATAATTCATACTAAATATTATTAAATTATTAACGTTAAATATTTATTATTAATTATTTAATATTTAAAAAAAAAAGAAATAAATTTAATAAAAATAAAGTATAACTTCTTACGCGCGTACATAAGTACACGCACCCTTTTTTTAAATTAAAGCCGGTCTTTGATTTCATGTGGTTTATGGAACATATTTTTCTGAGATATTTGATCGTGAAATATCGACGCTTAATAAAATTATTACCTCTCTGAAGAATATGCGTAATCTTGGTCGGCACCGAGACCAGAATCTGTATGTTCATGAGAAACACGCGCACTTCCTGATATCAGTTCGCCGCTAGAGCTGTTGCTGTTACTGTTTGTGACCGGACTATACGGATTGTTATTGTTTGAGCTTGGAGTAACGTTTCCTCTATAACCAATGTTTGTCAAGAAATCATCTCCGGTATGCCCAACGGTATCATCGAACGTTGGGTATACTCGCCTAAAAAATGATCACCTTCTTAGTACAAATAACTCCTTTCAACTATCATTTTTATTAAAAAACAGAATTTAAGAATGGCTTACCTTCCATGTTTTTCATTGCTTGTCCTATGAGAGCTTAAAGTACTGGAGATGGATCGAAGAGATCCTTGATTGAGAGTGTCGTTCGTGTTTTTATGAGACGAAGAGATTTTATCTCGTCTTGCCAATGAACCGTTTTCTACCCTGCATTATTAAAATAATTTGAGAATTTTTTTTTACAGAAATGTAACCTTTAGAGATAATTCTATTTTAAGTTTAAAGATTAAGAAAGAAAAAAAAGTGTGTGCGTACAAAGTATATATGTCAGAAGTGAAACTTTTTTAATAATAATAATAATAATAATAATTTATTTATTAACCTTGATACATTTACACATAACAGTTTGCTAAAAACTCTCCACACTAGGCACTGCCTGTCTCGTGAACGAACTAATTAACTTTGGCGAACTAATTTATAAGTCTTGCTTATATTTATACAAATCTAAAACTTTAGATTTCCGAGACTTAGAGGAAGGGAAAAAGGAAGTAATGTTCCCGCCAAAAGTCTGTCAACTGTGACTGTCAACTCACATTATGTTTAGGTTTTTAAATTGTAAATGACTAATATTTTGGCCAATTGAATTGACTAATTTAATTTCATGCTATTTGATTAATGTTCCAAATTCTTTTCATTTCATTTCAATTAACATTTTTCACAAAAAAAATATAAAATATTAGGCTGTATGATATGATACATTTGCCTTTCCAGTTGAAAAAATACAACAACTACTACTACTAACATTTGACAAGTACTTAATTTCAATAGTAGTTTGATGTCACTTCCGTTGCATACATGCGTGACGTTCCGTAAAAATTTTACCCTCATAAAGAAGTTTCACTTCAATAAAGAATAATAAATTTATGTATGTATAGCATCTTAGGGATTATTTTATAAAAATGCTAAGTAAAACGTACTGCCGATGCTTAGAAGAGGTTCGTAGCTTTGTTTGACGAGCATGACTAGTCTGTACGACAGTATATGGTATTTCTTTAAGTTGCTCTTCCGTCATGCCAGTAGTGTCAATCAAAGAAAATTCCAAATGCTGTTTCACTTCACTTGGCAACCATTTTTTTTCACTAGGAGATCTAGAACGTGACCTGGTGAAACCGTTCAGTAAATAAATAATAAATAAATAGTTATTAGTAGGCGAAATAGTTATATAAACAGTCATTTTAAAGTGTTAAAAGAGATCTCGTACCTATGTTTTTTATGCTTTCTGTGCCTATGTGAAGAACGGTGTGTTCCAATTTCTGGTTCCATCTGTGACCGACGAACACTAGCAACCTTGTAAACATTTAAATTTCGTTAAAGTACAATAGTAGCATATTTTTTTTAATTAGTGCTTTATAAAAATGAAGATGCTATAACTCACTTGGACACCACTGCCCGCTGTGGTCTGTCGTAGGACTTCTTTCCATTGCAAATCCGAGTCAACTAACTCATATTCTCTGCAATTATTCGAAAGTATTGTTAGATTCCAGTATATTCAGCAAAATATCGTTTTGCGAATAATATTACATTATAAAGTTAATTTATTTTATAAATATAATATGATTAATTGAAGACAAGTATAATATGTAGGTTTAATTTAACTTTTCGGTTTTACTAACTTGGTATCAGGCTGAGAATCGTCTCTTTCGGAGCCGGACTCATGCTTATGCCGGGATCGATGGCGTCGATGTCGCCGCCCCGACCGGCCTGAACCACGAGATAATTCACTCTCGGCATCAGACTGTTGTCGACGAGACCGGTGTTTGTGTCTGTTTCAACAAAGTTAATATGTATAGTAAAAAAATAAATAAGAGAAATCAAAAAAAGTAAATTTACGAACGTTGAGTTTTATAATTTAGCATATCTAATTTATTTGGGGCGAAAAGTTGAAATTTAGCTTGAATTGATATCTTATCTCTATATATAAAAACGAATTGCTGTTCGTTAGTCTCGCTAAAACTCGAGAGCGGCTGGACCGATTTGACTAATTTTGGTATTGAATTATTTGTGGAAGTCCAGGGAAGGTTCAAAATGTGAGAAAATATAAAAAAACTCGGAATTATTTTGTTTTTCCTTTGATGTGTCTTTTATTTATCGATTGAGGCACTACGAAGTCTGCCGGGTCAGCTGGTTTATTATAAAGTATTTACTAACTTTCGGTTGGATCTAGAATCGTTAGAGCTTTGCGAATCGACAGAAGCGGAGCGATGTCGTGGGGCAGGGGGCGGGCGCATCGCTGCCGGTGACGCGGAGTAGAGGCCACGGCGAGCGGGCGCTGAACGCGTCGAGCGTGGCGAACCGCCCGCTGCTACTGGGACCTCACACCCTATCGCTGGCACCTCACCACTTATACTAAATGGAACCACAAATAATGCTCATTATTATAACTACTTTTATGGTTTAATCCCGCGTTTTTATTCTCATTATATTTTAAAAAAACTATTTCGATGATTGTACAACTATACTTGAGACCTTATATCTCAAGGTGGGTGGCGCATTTACGTTGTAGATGTCTGTGGGCTCCAGTAACCACTTAACACCAAGCGGGCTGTGAGCTCGTCCACCCATCTAAGCAATAAAAAAAACGTGAGGTTTAACCTTAAAAGCAGTTCGAATATGTCTACGACTCTTAAAACGATTCCTAAAACTGTAATTAGTTCTTGAAAGAATTAATTGTATTTGATGAATTTTGATCATAATCAAGATTACAAAGATAAAAGCGAAATTTGCGATTTAGATAATAAATCAGAAAGTAATATCATTTCATGGAATTTCAATCAAGTTTCAGTGAAGATCGAGTAAATACCAAAATGTTTAAGAACTTTCTGTTTGAACGAAGATTGGTAGGTACATTGGGTTGGTACATTCTAAGCCATAACTTACGAACTGGGACGATGTACTGAGGTAGGTTGTTTAATTTCCGGTGGGCAGTCTTTCAATCTCAAATCTTCTAACTTTGGCACTGCAATATACCAAGGTTTAATATATTTAGAGTTGTAGTATGCTTTTAATTAACATTCAAATACAGCAAAAAAATTAAATTATATCTATTCTGGTTTTGGATCAGCTGAATTGAATCTGTGTTCGATATAAGAATATATTTGAATTTTAATATTGATGTTTAACGAAAAATCTTTAAAAGGTTAACTAAAATTTGTTAGGTTTGAGATCTATAATATTTTGAGGTCACATCACTAGTAAATCTCAAAAAGAGGTATGGACAATGCATTTGAATGTAAACGATCAAAAATTTAATTACGAAAAAATTGCAATGAAATTTATGATTGTCTTGCAATTATTATATGTTGTTATTGTCAGTTGCAAATTACAAAAAGTCTGCATCAAAATATGGGCATGCGAATGCGTCCTGAACTCTGTAAATGAAATGCTATGGTAACGTCTAAAATAACTATTTGTAGGTTTCTTTTCATCCTCACTGCAACAAATGATTGCTCTCACTCTGCGAAACATCGTGCCACATGGCGTCGCATCGCGAAAGCATCGGTATCGCAGGATCCGACTGATGTATGACCTCGACCAACTCTGTCAAGATTGTACGAATAGGAAGAAGGTTTTGTTATGGTCAGTAATTAATTATAGTTGTACTACCGTCAATTAGAGATGAGTTTGAAGCGTATGAGGGGCGCGCGTTCCGTCGTGATGGCGTCCGCGTGAATGCGGGCGGCGGACGAGGTCGTGTCCCGCGAACACTGAAGGAACACAAACATTTACAAGGAAAGAAACAAATGTTTCCATTGTTCGTAGCTTAAAATTTGTGGTGGATGGACACGTCGAGTATTGCGACTATGCCTAAGACTAAGCTAAGACGAACCTAACCTAACCTAATCTAACACGTGATTACGACGACATTGATAATGAAGGAATGAGAGCATCGTGTAACCAAAATAGCAGCTTACACTAAATTATATGTTATAAAACAAGGTAAAAATACCTTTAATTGGCCTGCATGTGTATTAGCGTATATTCAGGATATTTCTGGTGTAAAGTAGTCATGCCGTTCGGCTTGAAGCCATGGTAGTAATTTAACACCAAGGGCAACGAATCCGCCTGCTTATTCAGATCTCAAAAAACACATAAAATATTTTTTGGGATTCAAGGTCCGTAATTTCCTTGCATTTGGTACAATATGTTAAAGAACTGCGTCATTAAAATTGTTTTTAAATCCGCTATCCGCTTAATAGTAGGTGGGCCACGAGCCCTTTGATTAATATCATGAGTGATTAAATTTTAAACGAACTGATTATCGGTGCTAGGATTAGAACTGAAACTCGAAAACATACCAGCTAAGATGACCAAATCAACTTTAAGCTGTAACAAATTATCTTCTATATATACCTAGTCAGGTCATAAATTCTGTCACATGTTTAATGTAAAATAATTGAAACAAGTTTATTCATTATGTAACCATTCATATACCAAAATGAACTTAACAAAACATAGATTCTTATGACACTAAAGTTTATTCAAAATGACCTCCGTGATTTTGAATACAGGCCTTCAATCTGCACGGCCAGTCGTCTATCGCAGCACGAATGAGGTCCATGTCAATATCGGCGGCTGCCTTAATCAAGGATGTCTTGAGTGACTCCAAATTGGGATGAGGCTTTAAGCACGCCTTTTCCTCCAAGTGTTGCCATGTCTTGTAATCTAACGGATTCAAATCTGGACTGGAGGAGGGCCAGTCTTCGTGCCGGATGTAGTCGATTTCACGCGCCGCCAGCCAGTCTTGTGTGCTCTTCGCTCTATGAGCTGGCGCCGAATCTTGTTGGAATACCCAGTGCCTGATATTGAACATGGTATGAGAAACAGGTTCCACAAGGTTCGTCAGGACTGTATTTTGATACACAACTGCATTCGTTTTTACACCTTTCTCACAAAAATGTACCTCTGTTAAGCCCCAATAAGAAACTCCCAACCATACCATGAGCGAGGATGGAAAATGACCTCGTTGGATACGCGGAATACGGTTGCTCGCTTCTTCACTACTGTGTGCGTACACCTTATCATTTTGTTTGTTGTAGCTCTCTTCTACGGTAAAATTTTTTTCATCCGAAAAAAGATTTTCCCGATATTTTTTTCCCGCGTACCGCTTCAACAAAGCGCGGCATCTCTTCAGTGTCAGGTCCATTAGACGAGCATTCAAACGATGTCCTGTTTTTCTTCGATATGCCCGAAGCCCTAAGTCTTCATTTAACACCATTTTCACCGTGGTTCTGCTTAACCCCATCTGAAGGGCCAACAGTTTCTGCTTACGTTTGGGATTTCTTTGAATTCGCGCCTTCACAGCTTTTATCACTGCTGGAGTCCTAACAGACCGAGGGCGACCACTTCTTGACCTGTCATCTACACTAGAGTCTTCATTGTATCGTTTGGTGGTACGATAAACGAATCTTTTGGTTATATTCAAATTTTTCAGTATGTTAAAAATTTGAATTGGCGCGTAACCGCAACGATGCAACGCAATAACTGCAACACGGTCTTCTTTAAGCGTCCACTCCATATTTAAAAATGAGTGAAAATTCTAAAAGTATACATTTTTATTTTCATGAACAATTCGAAATTCGAATTCAATAAACTTTTTTGTAGCCAGCATTCTAAAAGAAAAGTTTTTACTGTGTGACAATACTTATGACCTGACTAGTTATATAAATGAATTGCTGTTCGTTAGTCTCGCTAAAACTCGAGAATGGCTAGACCGATTTGGCTTATTTTGGTCTTGAAGTATTTGTAGGAGTCCAGAGAAGGTCTAAAAGTTAAAGATAAATATGAAGATTCTCGGAATTAAATAAAAATAACAATTTTGTTTTTCCTTTGATGTGTCCCCTGTCGGACGGATTCCTTTTGTTTGTTTTAAGTTTATTTTCCACAAAAGTTTAGGTCTTTTATTTATCGATTGAGGCACTACGAAGTCAACCGGGTCAGCTAGTTGGAAATAAATATCTCTATTCCACAATTTAGTTTCATATTAAAAAACGACTGCACTAGCGGTATTATTTTATCATATTCAAATCAACCCTGTTCAGGGATATTTCAGACTATCAGATAAAATTATTAAAATCACACACATAAGCAATTAACTGTACTGTATCTATGCGCCCATATTCAATACAATCTTAATATAATAATCGAGATTCAATATCGTTCCAGATCGAAACGCCAATAAAAACACACACATATTTTTATTTATATGATTTCTGCAAAAAATAAATCGATTTTTTATGCTCCAGATGTTTATCTACTCACTTAATAATATGAATTTTGAGATAGTAAAAACAAGTATTTTGTGTCCAATATCAGGACGACAAACTGAGAGGCACACGTGATATCGATAGAACACGTGCGCGATTCAAACCTGTTTAAAATTGACTCTTATTGAATTTTTCTTCCGTGTACCACTGCTTCACCATATGATACACATATGGGTGAGGGTGGTGAGTGGTCACCGTCGCACAAAGTTGGTAGCAGTCAGATACATAGTCATGTCGCTGGCTGAGGAATTTACATACCTAGTTCTAAACCTAGAACCCAACGCGAGCGTCTCAGCTGAAGCAGGCGATGATTGCTGTAATCTGAAGAAGGTGTGGTGATCGGAGCAGCAACGCCACAGATGTCGACACGCCGATCTTGTAGGAGACTCAAACCCATACGTTGACGTCTCATTCTATTGAGTAGATATTTTAAAAAATGTACATTGATTGTTTTGATTGTAAATATGACATTATGAAATATCATATTGCGAGCATTAGTGAACTTTCAATTTTAGTTCATAATAAAAATTGTTGTTCACAAGTGTGAATATTGAATCTCTCTCTAGCTTACAGATATTATTACTACGCAAATTATTTATTATTATTGTTTGTTTGTCGATCTGATTATTTATTTTATATTCGAAATTTTCAGATATTGACAGCTGTAATTTTAATGAATATTCGTCTTGTTCAAAAACTTTGATGTCGAACTTGATTGTTACAATTAAAATTTCAAATTCAAACAAACAGAAACACACATTCACAGAAATAATAATATTTACTCTATTTCGACATTTTGTATCAATAATTTCTCAACAATGGATATTATTAAATATTACGTACCCATTTTGTACATTCTGTTGACTAATTATAATTGATTGAAATTATATTCATAGGCATTTTTATGTATTCACTTTCAACTCAAAACTTAAACACATTTAAAAGATTGTTTTATGTTCATTACGCTCAGACAAACACATAATTTTATCTAAGCCTAAGCTTATGTTATTGCCATTATGTAAATATAATACATTCACAGAATGTTTTACTATCTGAAGATAAAATCTAGGAGATCAAATAGTTTCGCAAAAGGATATTAACATATTTTTTGCGTTAAAGCCTGGTGAATAAGTAAAAAAAGGAAGGCAGCTCCCCAAAGGAAGGCTCGAGGTGGGGCGGCTCCCGTGACAGCCGTGCGCTGTAAATATTGCGCTTACTGTACACGACGCGACTTATCTGTAATTGCCTGCCCGCGAATGTCTTTCAAGGAAACGGCATAAGGTGGACTCCATCTTACAGCACTATTCAGCCGCGCCCACTATCGCACGAAACGATCCGAACCGGGTCAAGTGTTTTCATGTTTATTTATTTGTGGCGTTTTCCTGCTTTAATAGTTTTCGCTTTGGAGTGGGCGACTTACGTTTTTATCCGCTACGCGAAGCATGAAGTATCGTCCTTTGTAATAAAGTTTCGAAACTCGAGGCCAGTAATAATTGGCGACTGTGTGCTTGCCTCTTAAAAGTAGTAGACCGCTCGGCGCCAGTCCTAGGAAATATTCTACGCTGTCTTCGCCCTGTCAAAATAAATCGTTTTACAATAATATGTACAAGGTAATATATATGGTAATTTGTACGTTTGATAACTTACTAAGACGGGATGCAAATCCACACCGTACATATCGAGCCATTTCACCTTATCTAAGTAACTTAATTCTGCCTGCGCCGGCGAAATACCTCTGTAACAAAATATTAATTAAGCATTCTCAGTTAAAAAGTTGACGGTGTAGAGTCAATTGTAGCGTTAATTAATGGAACGTATTACACTGGAAGAACTACAAAAGGCTAAACAACAATGAATAATTCCAATGTCGCCCCGAGGCGAGACTAAGCCTCGGCTCACTTTGTGTTAAGTGCCTAGGTACACATAATTTGCATGTAATTGCGGCTTTGTGAAGCGCCTGCGGCCATAGACTGCATCTTTGCTCACTTAAAAATTCATTTAATTAGGCGAGAAAGGCGACGAAGTTTAATTTCCTGGCGGACGGTGGAGCTTTCGGTGTGAAACTGCTCATTTTGAAATCTTAATTCGCTCCAAGTCGTTTTGTGCAGTAATAGGTACTACTTAAAAACGTGACTAACTTCTATAATAGCCCACTTTGTTCACATAGTCTATAAAGCGGTTTTAAAACATAGGTAAGTACCAATTGCAATTTGATTTTGGGAATTGTAATAGTTTTATATTATAATTAATTGTAATGCTTAGAAAAACAATCAACTACAGTATAAAGTAACAGGTGCGCACACGACTTTCCAAAATTAAAACACCCTTAACCTCTAATGTGAGATGGCACCTAAGCTAAAAGCTTAATATCATCCTGGAATCAAGCCTGGAAGTTAATTTCAACTACATTTGCTGAAAATTTTCACAAATTTTACGATATAACAAAACTTTACGAACCAGCCAAATAACCACCAGAATTACCGACCGAAATGTATTATCGCATAAAGTCCATATTTTTGTTGATACCAGCGCAAAGATAAACCCTTGTAAAAAGGAATAAAAGCGGGGCCATAAAACAAGGTGCGCTCGTAAACTCACGCGAGAGTGCGATGTATCTCGGCAGCTCGTGTCTCCAGTTCTGGTACTTGGTGTGCGAGGAGTCTAAACTCCGACACGTAGCCGGGCGCGTGACGCCTCGGGTCGTAGTCACCCAACTCCGCTGAAAATATTACTCGTTTACTACTTGACGTATTATGGCTACCTATATATTAGTACGTGAAGCAAAAACTTTGTACCCCTTTTTACAAAAATTGCGCGGACGGAGGAGTATGAAATTTCCCACAATTATAGAGAATATAGAGGAGGAGTTCACAATGCTAATATTTTTTAAAAATAATGCATAAAAGATACATTAAATCAATAAAGAAAATATTACACACACTGCCATGTATTCGACACACACACACACACACACATATGTATACATATACACTCTTTGCTTATTGTCAAACTTTAGTTAATGCTTAAAGTCTGTGGTCAAATTGAAAATAGGTTAATATTGTTTATCTTTAATATTATTTGTCTATAGTGTAGTCTTAGCGAAATCTGTGATTATAGCAGTATAATACTCTTTGACAATATAACCATAATAATGTCAAAACTTATAATTTCAATTAATTATAGTCGAATTTCGACTACGGCGGGGCTTTGCATTATTACTTTTACTAGGGGTCCCCGAAGTAGTCGAAATTCGACTATACTTAATTGAAATTATAAGTTAGAACATTCTTTTATTGGTTCTATTGTCAAAGACTATTATACTTCTATAATCACAGATTTCACCAAGACTACACTTTAGACAAATATTATTAAAGACAAACAATATTCAATCTATTCTCAATTTGACCACAGACTTTAAATTATAACAAAAGTTTCGCAATTGACAATTTACAAAGAGTATATTTATACGTATGTGTTGTGTCAAATACACGGTAGTGTGTGTAACGTTTTCTTTATTGATCTAATATATATTTAATGCATTTTTTTTTTTAAATATTAGCATTCTGCTCTTCTTCTCTATATTCTCTATAAGTGTGGAAAATTTCATACTCCTCCGTCGAGGCAATTTTCGTAAAAAGGGACACAAAGTTTTTGCTTCACGTATTAATATATAGATTAATTATTAAAAAAAACAGAGAATTGATAAAGAGGATTTTATTCGGTGTTTCATGTGTTAAGACCTCAGTACTCGTTATGTTTTTAATGTTTCTTCTAGTTACTTTTTTTTGGACGTGTGAATGAGCTGAAAGTGTATCTGGTTGCTGGAGCCTATAGACATCACAACGTCAATACCATCAGACATGTGGTCGAAGTCTCAATTTTACAACTATCCCACCTTACAAAGAAGAACCAATGATTGCTTCGGGGCATGACAGGCATAATAACATAATTACATAACAAAATTTATTTTCTTTATAAATATACTTACATCAAATAGTAGATCTAATATTACCTATAATAATTTTTTTTATTTAACTTAGCGTTTAAAATATATATTTTTTACGGTCTCATGATGGTCTTCTTATTTTCATTTTATAATTTCAATTCGTCCAAATAATTAACAGTATTCGCGGTCACGGATGACAAATATTTATATTCTAGTTCTTGTATAAGTGTCTTCCCTTGTTATATTATTATATTTCACTAGTACATTAAAATGAATGTGGTTTAGTGAAAGACTTAAGCCTTGTTCGGACTAGGCGAGTATTTTAGTCGAGTACCGAGTAATTTAGTAGCTAAATGTGTCTGAGCACCAAAAGTTTAGTCGAGTAGGTTAGTTAATAATTTAGTCAAGTCAATCCATTTTGTTCTATTTTTTTGGGCGAGTAGCGATTAGTTTAGCCACTAAATTACTCGGTACTCGACTAAAATACTCGCCTAGTCCGAACAAGGCTTTAGATTGCTCTCTTAGGCGTAGGCATTTTCGAAATGTTCAAGAAAATGATATCTAACGACACCTCCCGCTCTCCGTGCAAGCGTGTACGTAATTCACAAGCGT
The DNA here is from genome assembly GCF_030267445.1 of Bombyx mandarina. NCBI lineage: Eukaryota > Metazoa > Arthropoda > Insecta > Lepidoptera > Bombycidae > Bombyx > Bombyx mandarina. Next base: position 9,242,881 of record NC_143212.1, on the reverse strand, counting down.
CCGAGTTTCTTTGTGTATGTTCTCGCAAGCGAGCCAGATGTTACGATTTCCGACTGCAAAAAATATTATGTATGTAGGATGAGAAATTACAGTCGGCTCTGTTCACTAGTGAATTTTTCAAAGCCCAAAATATTTAGATCGGCGAGAGTGTTCGATTCATTTCTTGTTAATGGCCGATCGCATATTTCATTGAGGCAGAATTAAAAACGCAGTAGCTAAAGGAGCAAGAAAAATATAGAGATTTTCCTTTTGATTAAAATTTAGGTCTGCAGATAAAATAACAATCGGAACGATTACTGTACAATAAAAACAGCGTCCGCGCGGGTAGGTACCACCACTCTGTCTATTTCTGCCGTGAAGCAGTAATGCGTTTCGGTTTGAAGGGTGGGGCAGCCGTTGGAACTATACTTGAGACCTTAGAACTTATATCTCAAGGTGAGCGGCGCATTTACGTCGTAGATGTCTATGTGTTGTTGTGTTGTAGTCCTAGGGTACATAGGTCCGCTGGTACATAGGGCCCTCACAAGTTGTCTCCACTTTACTCTGTCTTGCGCTTGCTCCTTGACATCACTCCAGGTCACGTTGGCAGTCCTCATCTCAGCTGACCCTGTTCGACTCCATTGTCAATAGTATTCTCCTGTTCGGATGTGAGACCTGGAGAGTGACCAAGACACTCACGAACCGACTGCAGGTATTTGTAAATAAGTGCTTGAGGTCGATACTCCGCATATTCTGGCCAGTCACTATCTCTAATAAAGACCTTTGGACTAAATCCCATCGCGCAAGACATTGCTCATCGGAAATGGCGTTGGATAGGACACACTCTACGGCGCAGCGGAGTCAACGCAGCATCAATCGCGTTTGAGTGGCAACCGCTTGGCAGGAGAAGACCTGGTCGCCCTGTACACTAGATGTCTATGGGCTCCATTAATCACTTCACACTAGGTGGGCTGTGAGCTCGTCCACTCATGTAAGCAATTAAAAAAAACATTACTTACAACTGTGCCTTAACATATAAAATAAAACTAATTATTATTTTGTTAAGGGAAAGCATTAAAATTATTTTATAATTGTAAAAGGTCCTTTTTTCAGGTTACGAAATATAATAAAGTTTATTTACGGCAAACTGTGTCTGTGCGGTTACATTACGTGTGTTTGGTTAGGACCTGAACCTACGCATGCTTCAAATTAATTGAGATTGTAAAGGAACACGTATCGATTAAATGAGAGTCTAATTGCTATCATGATGTTCTTCATAAAAAAGTAGTACCTATTAGGAGTCAGACTTGTCGTGGCTTAAAGGATAAGGATGCACGGATCAACGGTAGGCAGCGGCTTGGCTCTGCCCCTGGTATTGCTAAAGTCCATGGGCGACGATAACCACTCACCATCAGGTGGGCCGTATGCTCGTCTGCCTACAAGGGCAATAAAAAAAAACTCTTATCTAGCGATGCGATCTGTTCGAATTTCGCAAGCAGGAACCAATTTTTCTAATGAAATATGTACTTAACAAATGCTCACACGAACTACTGCGACAGTGAAGGAGTAACATCGTGTAATAAATATCAAACCCGCAAAAAATATAATTTGCGTAATTATTGTTATTAGAGCGTTTTGTGAGTCCGCACGGGTAGACACCAGCATTCTGCCTATTTCTGGCATGAAGCAGTAATTAGCTTTGGGTTTGATAGTTGAGGCCGCCGTTTTACTGTAAAACTGAGACTTGGAACTGACGTTACGTTACGTTGTTAATGTTTATGAGCTCCATTAACCAACCACTAAGCACCAGTAAGGCCGTGAGCTCAACCCAAAAATTAATCAATTTAAAAAAGTCAAAGATAAGTGTAATCCGAAATTAGCGACGCACCGCGTTTGTCTAAAAATAGTCACATTTATTTTCAGTTACACATAATTGCTGCTTTCTATTTTATCTGTTTTAAAATGGAGCATTATAAAATACATTGCTAAATATAGTTTAATGTATATTATTATTTAGTCTAAGTAATTTCAGCAGTATATTTATGTACGTGTGATACTTTCATACATGCTAAGTATCAAATTAAGTTCTCTTCCAAATTGTTCCACTTTAAATAAAAAAATTATATCATTCGTTCGCCCAAGTTCGCCTATTAGAAACAAACGACTAATTTATTTTTGTTTAACTGTATTTTATGTCTGTCGTTTAATTTCTGAGCAAGTAGCTAGAGGCGGCCATAAATCAGATTATTTTTAAACTCCCTTGTAACAGTTCAGGGGCTCTTTGAAATTTTGTTCAAAAGTAAGCAGATATAGGGTAACGGAATTCGAAGTCGTTGAGAGAAATTAAGTTTTTTCTTTGTTCTTTTGATAATTTCTTAGTTTATTTTTGGCTTTTTAAATGCTGTTACAGCAAAATATTGAATTATTTAAGTATCAAATTAAAATTGCTCTTTTTATTGTATTTTTCGTGAAATTTACTTTTCGAAAACACTGAGAAAACTGATGAAGTTTTTTTTAGTACGGACATATGTTTTGAAAGTATAATGTAAACAAATTATCTCAGATTTGTTTTTAGAGATCAAAGGCTTCTTTCGTTTGAAAGGTATAAATCAGACGTCCGTCCCAGTTCTGTTTCTTGTTAGTACATGTGAGTGATCCGTGAAGATAGCATCGATCATTTAACAAACAGGAACGTCTAGCCCCTCCGTAATGTGTCGAAGCTTAGACATTAGACAAATGGCACAAACACTCGTCTCACACATGGCTACCACATTTAGAAACGGCAAGTAATATCAATTCTGGACAAAGCACACATTATATATACATTACGCGCATGACAAAAAAATGTAACACTGGGTACTTTATTTGTATCGATTTGGCCTAAAAAGTAAAAAAGTTGTTTCGCGCCTGAATCCTTTTCCAACAACACCCCTAAGCCTTCAAACTTTCGACAAAGCCGTCACTTTATCTAGATGAAAAAAAAAAAACACAAACTTGTTGTTGCAAAACTTATATTATTGATTGATATAAAGGCGTTATGAGCTTTTAGGCGGGTTTGCCTATTCTCTAGTGGTCACATCTCATTTGGCACGGTGCCTAGATCCTACACGATCGCCTATCTTCGTGATTAATTTTAGTCAAGTTACTCAAGCTCGTTCACTTGTTGCATAGGACAAGCTATCTAATAGCATTTCTCCTATAATGCAACTGCGATATAAAGTACACACAAACGAAGTGAGGTCAACTTCAAAAAGATGTTTGACGTCTCTTTGAAGTTCGAAGTCTGTTCTGAAGTTGAACGCTATTTTGTTGGGCCAAACTTAAAAAACTTGATTTATCATAACGTTTTAGAGTAATGAATGTAACGATAGCAGGAACTTCATTAAAAATAAATGTGATACATGAAAAAGTTCGTTGTCTATTAGATAAGATAAACAGTGTGGAAAATGTGACTCGATCTTATTGGTAGGTATTTTTTTTTAAATAACTACTACACTTGACACATCTAAGAAAAAAAAAACATACTGTTCCAATTTTTTTGTCTCCAATATTTCCTATTGTTACTTATTATAAAGAGATTTATGTACATGTTATGCACTGTTTTGATATAGTTTTCCAAGTGCTTTTTTTTTCAAAGCCATTATCAAGGATTTTTGCCCCTCATATCTCCCTGGGGTTACCGGGTCCGTGATGTAAGACAAGATTAGATGGAAATGATGCTCGCCTGCTGATAGCTCGTTTACTTTTTGAATAATGTATTGATTTAACAGTCTATTTTGAAGAAATACTCAACTAGGTTTTTTATTTAAATATGATGAATCATGAATCGTTTGTTCAGAATAAGAATAAAGTACTTAATATATAATCTTATGTACATAAATAAGTCCATCTACAAATGATATAAAGATGTTTAAAAAATACATATATAATTATTGTAAATAATAAATATTCCCAAGAATGAACTATCTAATTAAAACATCAAAGAAGGTTTCAAACGTTAATTAGGACGTCAATTATAAATATAGACGCGAATACCAGCCTGGGCGAGTAGGTTATTAATTATGTAAGTCTTCAAAGGTAAGGACGACTTTAATTATCTCATGATGTTGACAAAAACGGCACAGTGAAATTCAACAGGTAAATATAGGAAAAAAATTAATGCATTTAATAAATAATTTGGTTTACAAACATCTAAAGTAGCGGAGTTTGCTCGATAATGTTAGAGCATTTGCGGCGAGATATCTCTAGACTTCAGCAGCGTTGGGAGCTTTAGAAACTGAGAGGAGAATAGCACTAACTATTACTGTAAAACGGAATTGTGTTCGTCCCGACACTATTTCTGAAAATATCAGCGAAATTTTCGAAACAGTCGATCGAGTTAGACTACTACTCCTATTCGAATTTTATATGTACTCCTATTTTGCAGTGTGTTTAAATTCAGATATAAAATTCGTGGATTGTTTGTATAATTATATAGTGAGTGTTATTTATACGCTTGTGTTTCTATGCGGAACACAAAACCATTTGGTAAATGACTATCCGTAATGTTATGGTACTCATAATAAGGGTCGGCTTGGGATAGAAGTATAGTAATTTTTGGGTTATATGCATAAGTGATGTATGGCTTAAAAATATATTATAATATAGAACTTGAAATTAGAGGTATAACTTTTGAAATCCATGGTTCCCACGTTTTGAATGTAGTATTAGAAATTATAATACTATATAATTAATATGTACATATACTATGCAAATACTAAATTAAATTAGAACCTACTAATATATTATCGATACTAGGGCGAGCGTTCATTTTTAGGATAACCAGAATTTTTTTGAAAATTTTCACTGAAAAGTTCTCCATCAAAAAACTATTACACAAAACCTACTTACACACAACCTACCTACCCACGCCCTAACCTACACACAAACCCGCATACAAGAGATTTTTGTAAAGTAAAGATCAGACTTTAACCTTCTATATCGGGATAATTATCAATGTTGAAACCGTAGTGTGTTACAATGTTAAGAAATGCAGTGAAATATGCTGGCGGTATCGACCAACTAGATTTAAAAAAATTCCATATCATTGTGGATTCTATCCGTGAAGCGTTGGCTTTAAATTATCCGGTTTTGCGTAAATTTGAACAGAATATTGATTGTCAAATGCGCGTGAGAGTCGACCGAAATACCAATTTTGTTGCGAATTTTTTCGTTTGACCCATAAACCGGTAAAACCGAAATAAATTTGATTTTTTTACATTTTAAAACAGTCGAGTATTATATTTTGTATCCACGTTTGTTAAAGTCAATATAGCTTTTAAGATCTATCATTTATTTTTATATTTATAAGTGTTATTTTTGAAATTGAAATGTCTTAACGTACAAAGATCAGATTCAATTCCAAAATTTAAATCAAGATGTACTTTTATTTCGTTCTTCATTTACAATAAAAAATTACTGAACAGTTTAAGTATTCTGTGTATCTTTGAACAGATATTTTTGACAGCTATGTGTAACTTCCCTTTCGTATTTACATTAAAATCTATACGATTATACAAATGTAATACGAATCTCAAGTCTCAAAGTATACAGCGATATTAGATATCTCAATGGGCTTCGGAAAGCAGTAAGCATCCGATGAGCTGTGAGCCCCTTCACCGATCAATAGAAATAAAGAAATATTCGACAAATCGGTAATTCATCTAATTGTCGCTAAATTTCATATCGATTTGCAAGATGTATTAATCAATTACAATATGCCTCAGGCAAATCTGCTAGAGAAACACGGGATGCAGTTGTCACCGGTGCCACACGTACTAACCGCAATGAGAAACTAATTCGTGTCGCTCTTGTTTACAAACACACTACAACTTCGGCATCCATCCAATTAAGGCCTTTACCATAGCCAACTAATGGAATTGCAACTTTTAGCCCGTAGTTTATGTTTGCGGTAATACTGAATAAATGAAAAAGTACATTAACCTTGACCATTCTAATCAAATGGTAGGATTGTAAAACCAACTAATAAAAACGTTGGGAAAAAGATAATTTATAAATTGACACTAAATCATATACAGTTTTAAATTTGAGACGTGGTTACAACTAACTAAAAAACTGTAGATTTGTGTGTTATTTGATTGTGTGCATAATATTATTATCACTTTAGACAAATAATTTTCGGGGATTCGGGAAATAATCGGGAAAATATTTGGGATGTAGTATAATAATAGTTGGTAATGGTAGCTATCGTATAATATAGTGCCTGAATCACTTTCCAATTTCCAATCATCCGTTCATAGTATTAGCTTCCACACCTCAGTTTTGCTATGTAACTTCATATTTTCGTCCCTTTAATTTTATGTTTAAAAACTTATTATTTTAGGGAATGTTGTGTAAATTTCGAGCTGAAAGGAGACATAATATCTCAAGATAGATGGCGGTATTCATGTTGTATCTATCTACTGCTGTAGCCGTTAAACATCAGGTCGGCCGTGAACTCATATAAAAACCACAAAATCATTAACTAATTACGAATTTGTTTATAAAAGATAAGTACTTACATTGAAGAACATATGCGGAGAGCTCGGCGGCTAGGTCGAAATTTACGGGCAACCGACCACGCAGAACGTCTTGCTTCAGCTGCAAGAATAACTGATACCTGCGTAGATCGAATATCATGAGCGCACACTTTATAACTATCTCAAACTGTACTCGACTCAATGCAAGCGAAGATCAAATACTGACTTAAAACTATCATGTAAAATACACATTATGATTAAACGGGTTTTCACGCCATGATCGGTCTACCCGTGATTATGGCACTTGTAATAGTGCCGAAATATCGGTCATTCATAACATGTGGAAATTGTAGTAAAAACCCGTCAAATAATAGCGTGTATAATTTAGATTAACGCGAGAGCTTAAAATAATTACATCATACAAAAGTTATCGATCTTGTAAATTGCAATCTGAAATTTATACTGTTAAAAACAATTGAAGTGTTGTGTCGTGTAATAAGGGTTTTGGTGTATGATTCTACTCTACGGAGTATCTAACTATCAGCGCAAAATTGAAAAAACAGCTCCTAAGCAAACAAAAATATCATTCTAACTGGAATTCCTGGAAATGGTTTAAAGGTGATTTATACGTCACTTTAATTTATAAATGTACTACTTAAGCTTCGTCGGAATTAGCTTGTGCTGTGCATGTACTAAAATTGGAAGGATAAAGAGAAGATTATACAGATTATGATAGCCTAACGAATAAAGAGCTCGGAGTGGTTACTCGTATCGAGCAATATGCGGTTATGACGGTGTTCAAATTTCCCAGGCAGGTGACAAGTTGTCCAATAAAATTTCATAAATACTTAACACATATTCACGACAGACTTTCACGATAAAAGAATAACAAACAGCGTGTAGTAAGAATCATGCCCGCAAAAAGTGTATTTTGCATAATTACCGGCGGATGAACGTCTTGTAAGCACGCATGGGTATGTACCGCCATCGTGCCCATTTCTCCCGAGAAACGGTATGCGTTTCGATTCGAAGAGTCAACCCTTATAAGCTTTACAAACGTTATACCATACAATTAAGACTAAGACCTCATGTCTCAAGCTACGTGACAGCATTCGTTTTATGATGGTCTTGGTAAGCACTTAATACCAGGTGGGCCTAGAACTCATTCATCCGAGGGAATTAAAAATATAGAAAGATATGATTGGAAGGTTTGGGTAAGTGCTTATTTGTTAAGTGTAAATTTGTTCGTCTAGTCCTTAAAATTAAGATGACACTAACTAACTTGTCAAAGCCGAAAACAAAACAAAACAATAAAACAACACATTTCCATTTTACATCTACGACAATTTTCACCAAAAATCTACCCAATAGCATTTTCGTGTAGCACTTACATATCCCGCACAAACAATTTAATACCAGCAATAAAGTTGAATAACAACACTTATAAACACCATTAAAACAATTGAGTACTGCTTTCAATTTAATTTACGAGTAACAAACCGTATACAATTAAGAAAGACCCTTATTTTTAATACGGAGCCAGAAAACACATTAACCTACATAAGACCAAACACGCACCAGTAAAATATTTTTACATACTAATTAAAAAAAAATCTACTTAAAATACTTCAATCGCTGCCATTGTCGTAAACTTCAAAGGAGAGAGAGAGAGAGAGAGTGTAAAAGTTTTATCACGATTTTCACGACACAATTTCGGAATCAGAACCAGAATTATGTGTCCACAAAATGAAAAATTAGCGGCGTCCCGTCTCCGACGTGAATCGAAATTTTAAAATCCTATCGTGCAAAAGGTGTCCAATTAAAAACTGCCTGCAGAATAAAACCCGGCGGCTGCTTTTATTACGGCAATGACAGTTTAGCGGTGCACGTAGTCTCTATTTATTCATTTCATCAGGGCTACGCGAGTTTACGAGCTTGGAAGAGCACTACACTTCTCCTTTTTTACTCAAAAACTCATTATTTTGAAATCACGACTCTTAATAGAATGTGAATTTGTCGGTTTCCTTAATAAAAACCAGTGCGTCGCAAAATTAAATTAGGCAATCTAAGCTTTACACCTTTCTGAATAAGAACATAACGCAGATTTTTAAAAATTAAATAATTGGATTCCATCTATGATTATGTCATCAATGTATCGAATATGTCATCATCACGAAGTACATACTTAATAGCATGGATAGTAGTCGTGTAATCACATAAGACGTGTGCCGTATCTGTCCCTTATCTCGTTATGTGTGAGAATTTAATAAAGCTGATGTTCATATGTCGGGTCTACTCTAGGGTAACGATTATAGTTTGAGTTGGCACCATTTTGAATTGTTTTGGATTGTGGTTTCCCGAAGTACCTACTCATCACGACTATATACTGTGTAATGTACGCGAACTTTAGTGGTTTCGAAGGGTTGACAAGCTCGGATGACTAATCATTTCATTTTGGCACAGCAACCTTTTTAATTTATATTTTTTTTAAATACCTTTTTATCTCTTAATTCTTAAATACACTTTAAGATAAAGGCAAGTATCAAAGCAATTTATAAATGTTCATACACATTAATATTTAAATCAAATATGACGTACGTGTATGGAGAGCAAGAAACTAGATATGTAGGAGTGTCAGTGATAGGACTAGAAAATATAGGTCTGTCGTGAAAACCGGTAAGACGTTGAGTAGACGCGTTTCATACAAATACAGATGTGTTTTATTATCACTTCCCTTCTCGACTCGTTTCATTCTAAAGCAACATTATAATTCTGTGATACGAATGATGTTATGAAACCGTTGATCTCGCGTTGGTAGTTAGCACGTGCACACATAACGCACGCGACGCTCTTTGATGGAAATCCACTTTGGTATACATACATCGGTGCGTACAATTTGTTAATGTGCAACCATTAATTAGATTTTCACATCCAGTTGGTGGTTTACTGGAAGCCATTATAATAACAAATTTCATAACATTCCAACGTGTATGAGTGTTCAGTTGAACGGTAGTGTCGGTCAATGTTGTAATAATGTTTATAAACATCGCACAAGTGTGCCGTTTAATCTTAACGGTAATAATGTATACGTAAGTGTTATCATATAACGGGAATTCATTTATAGCTTAAAATGAATTTTGATTTTTTTATACAAATACATTTAAGGCTGTTAACGAAAAATGCACGAAATTGCGAGTTAAACCCGATTAATTTAAATATTTTGGGCCAACCTTTATTATCAACTAAACATAATGATTATGTTGGCGTAAAAATAATGTGACAATATTTACCGAGTGATTTCTTCCAGTAGCTTGCAAGGGTCGGCTGCGTAGAACTTAACGCCGAAATAAAATGTATGGGTATCTGACCCTCGTAGCTGCCGACGAAGTCTTTTCCCGGAATCTAACCAGTGCTGTAGAAAATATGGGAATGTTTATGTTCTTTTTGATTATACTAAAAAAATACACCAAGATCTTTACAACGCTTTTACAAAACAAAGCCAGATTAAAAATAAAGATACTATACACACTTCACAAATAGATTCTCAATTTGGCTTTAAATCACCAAGCCTACAACAAACAAATTTTAATGTCTATCTAATCTACTGCTTTAGCCAAGTAATAATTTCGGTGGGGCGATTAACAGAAGCCGACAGAAGCTTGTCTCTGAACAATTAATGATTCTATGAAGCCCATTATATGATCATCTGTTAAATCGAGTGTCGGTTCATGTCGGTTAATATCTGATGTACGACTGGATGAAATGAGTAATTAGACTTTCTGAGATGAATTCTTGGTAAATCATGTAACTGTTTTTGTTGGTGTCATATCAAAGCATTTTTAAGCAATTTTATTTCATACTTGCTCCTTTGACAACTACCAAACTTGGATTTTCTCCTGTCTTATAGATAGTACAAATACATAATAAATAGAACATATACATAGAAAAGAACTACTACGTCCAGACACTGGATATATATTTATCAAGATTACTCTGGCCTGGAATCGACCCCGAACAACGTGGAATAATATTCAGGATTATCAACTGCTTGATAAACGAGGTGCTTAAAAGTCTTTTTTTACGGTACATTTGGTTGTGAGTGCGTACCGTCGACCGGTAATCTAGTTAACTACTATATGTAATTGAAGTTATAAAATGTTGCTAAAACTTCTTTAGTACCGTAGTGATTTGAAGCTTGTTGAAAAGAAAAAAAACGACTCTAAAACAGAGAAACGTACGCATCCATAGGCCTTATTAGCCAGGGAAAGTATGAGATAGAATTCTTCTGAAGGTTAAACTTTTGCTGCGTGTGAATGCACACATGTTTTTTTCTAAAGTTGAAGTCTCACATAATATGACATAATACTTAGTTTAGATATAATGACATTGATACAATTGCGTACCTATTTTGTTGATATGACCGTATTTAAAATACCAAAAATAGCTGTACAGTTTTAATTGAAGTGAATAAAATGACTTGCGGAGACTACGGTATTCTTAGATTGTAAATTGTTATAAAAAATATTTCTTTACATGTAGAGAAATATTTATAACATATTAGATGACTGAAATATAGTGTGATAAATATGTGTTTTGTGTCATAGTTACATAGTGCGAATAATAAAATATATTGAACTTACAGTTTGATTTTCTTGATCGAGGTACCGAAGACCAAAATAAGCTGTTTCCAATAAATCCAAGTGTTTGAAGACAACATCAAGCAAGCTTTGTCCGGTGTTATTATCCTACAATAAAATAAAACATTTTATTAAATAGTTTCTTTAACATATAAAACAACATAATTTAAAATTACTTTTACCGTTTGATCTCGCATTTTTTCGCAGGCGACCGTGACCATAAAACATTTGAAATATATTATTTTAATTATTTAAATAAAACTATTATTTAAAATATACAGTATTTGAAACGTTTTAAATCTTATAACGACAATAGAAACCTCGAGATTAGCACATTATTTGGGATTCTCCTGATCCACTCTCAGTGACTTAAAGCATTCCAAGCGCCGGTTAATGTCCTCACTGAATCATGTCAGTAGGTGGCGATTCCAATCCAGTGGTAGATTTAGCGAAGCCCTGCTCTTCTTGCTAGGACAGATATTAGCAAAGTCTCTTAGGTTTAGCCCCGTGAGCTGGCCTTCATGTTTGGTGAAGCTAAAAGTATAAGCCCTTGAGGTTTCTAGGAGAAGGGGAAAAAAGGCGAGATTGACCGTAACGGCGAAAACCAAGGAAAATACTATAAATCAACAGTTAATAGAATAAAATTAACCTAGTTGTTAAAGTATGTAGATCACCATAAAACCTACACAAAAGCATTAAGTAGCACTGTTATAAATATAGCATATTATTTCTTGGCCATTGTTTCCTGAATCAATTCCTTTGGAGTTAAAAATTACCACATCTCGATATTCAGATTCTGCAATTAGGGAAACTTGCACGCGATGGGCCGGTAAGACCAGTAGTCAATAGTGATTTTGTATTGGCAACATAATTGCAGGGGTCGGCCTGGTCTCACGGTCGAGAAAGAAGCTTGAAGTTCGCGTGCGACTTCTCCGTGTGGTAACCGTCTCTCGTATAGTGAGGCGTGACTGTGATTCGTGTTGTCTCTAATTTACATTTTTTATCCAATAGCTCTAATTAAAGTTGCTTTTGAGAAATTAAAGAATTGATAATTTTTTTTGGACGGATAAATATATCGTTTTGAAAACGACAGTTACAATCTGATTGCTCATTACTTACTGTTTTCATCTGGAGGATAACTTCACTGAATATTAATTCTTTCAATAGATTTTCCAGCGTAAAGTATATGTCACCACTATTGATACTATTCTAATTAAAGTTAATCAGTTTATTAAATATTTTTCATTGTATATTGTTACGTTATATATTAATTTAATACATTTCGGAGTATTCAACCGAAAAGCTCTTACCAAATTTAATAGTAGCTAGCTGTGTTACTTTGTGGTTAATTTATCAGCTTGTAGCCGTAATAAAATTTACGGTAGTATGAAAATTACATTAATCGAGAATCCTTTTAAGTTATTTCGCACAAAACCATGATCTAGCCGTAAGAATAGTATCCGATATTAAGATATCGATAAGCGAATGGGATTTGGCGAACACAATCTTAATATGCATCTGCGATAATGAACCAAACAACGAACTATTCAGCACTGAGTTCTATGTAATTACAAACACAACGTGCGTTTGAAGCAAAGCTAAATACGGTTTACTTTGGGGCAACTTGTATTTGCTTGCAGGATCCACGACGGCCTGTGGGAAAATTGCGAAACAGTTCGTTGGTCTGAATAATAAATGATTTAATAACAGAGCGCGTTTGCTTCCAGTAGCGTATATGAAGCTCGAAAAATAACAAACGATTTCAAAGTCTGACGGTACTCGGGATGTATGCGGTATTATTGGCAATGGCCGAACACGCGATCCCCGCTGCGGGCTGATGCAGCGCTCAAACCTTATTGTCATATTCCGTAGCAATTTTCATTTAAAGAATGACCAACATTATTGTAATTCTTGCGACTTACGTACAGAGTATTAATAAACCGATGCTGAAGTCGAAACGGGAATAAAGTTAAGTAATTTAAAAATTACGTAGCGTCAATGCTAAATAAATATCCAGTATTTGTAGTTTTAGTTAGATTGTATATTTTGAATCCGTAATTTAACACAATGCAGCAGGTAAGCGTTATCCGCGTTCCCTCGTCAAAAACGCTGCGTATCAACTGATTTCAAAGAGCACACAATGCAAATACAACCCTTAAACACAACTTTCAAAATGTGATTTTTGTCTAACGTCCAAAATCACTAGTTTCTTGACTTACTTTCGTTTTCGGCAACGGTTCCTTTTATACTATGTACAAACGACATTTTTTTTTAATGTCCATCTATAAAAAGAGAACGAACTACGTGAATGAAAATTCCCCAAAATAAATTTCATAATACGAACATGAATTACGATTGAGAATTGAAAACTAATATGATATTAATATAACGAGTAACTATTACGCAAATAAACGTTTAAACGAAAGAATGCAGAGAGCAGGACGGGCGGAAGGAAAGGAAAAAACAATCAAGACATTGAAAGCACTAAAGGTTGCATCAAGGCAGCAGACCGTGAAATGCTGTCGACTCAATTTAGCGCCGCGACAATACAGAATCACCTCCTCCAGTACGATCCTGCGCTGACACTAGGCCCGACTCATAAATTGCACAGCAATTCCCTTTTTGTTCCCATTCCGTATAATACTCGAGGAAAGTAAAGCAGAATATTACTCAATCGAATGAATTCAAGACTTTAGGTTGTATGTTTTAGATTAATTTTTGGTCGTTTATTTTTATTTTCTGCGTATACAGCAAAGTATTCGGTACGTTTAATGGTTAGAGACCACAACTCCAAAATTCCCAAAAGTTTAAAATTATGTCGATTGATATTATAAAGTTTCATCGGCCATAAACATTTTTTTTCTTAACTAAAGGGCTAAAAAATACATTAAGGTTCAAGGGCAAAGGTCATGGTTTTTTTCTCTCTAATCTAATTATTTTAATGTAAGCTTAAACATATCATACGTAATATATATTCAGTTCAAATATTTTCAGATCACATTTAATTTGGTGTGTTTGAAAACCATTTTACTTCGACTTTTAATTTTACTTCGCCTAGTGACCTAGTGTAATACAAAAATCGAACATGTTATTGTAGTTATCGGAAAGGAAAAGTTCTTCCTAAGGCCTTTGAAGACAAATGTCCCTTTGTAGATAGGGAAACGCCACGAAAGGGCCGCGATTCATCTAAAATATCCATACAATTTAGCGAGAACCGTCGAAACCTCGTCTACCACTTTACCAAAATTGGACGATTTTCGTCCAATATATCTTCAGAATTTGTTTGACGAACAAGTTACGTGTCCTCGAAAGGGCGAACAATAGCACTTTGAGAATATATTTAGCCGTTATTTACAGTTATGCCTTCGAGCTATATGACAAACTGTCTGCATAAACTACCGGATTTATCTGAAGTTTATTACCTCTTATGGATTCTGAAGAACTAGTGTTTGGATTTTTATATTTCACTCTTGAAAAAGCAGTCATGTTTACATTAGCACTTAGTCTGGAACAAATCTGTCCTATATCAAAGTCTGTTGCACCTATTGACTTAAGTAACCACGTTACGATTAAATAAAAACAAAAGGGAAGTTTTAAGTAAAAAAAAAAAAAAAAGTAAAGACACCTTTTAAATTCAGATAGAGCTCGTACGAAATGACTGACGCACGTTTATAGTCGTAGTATGAACCGACGAAGGCCACTCATCGCTAGCAAACTGTACTCGCACTCACTAGGCGACGACAATACCAGCCAAATAGAATTTAATATTCATAGAGTCGACATACGATTCAGTGAATTCATCACCCACACCTTGGACCCGGGCTTCGCATATAAAAGACCTTCCTTGAGCCCCCGGGTGTGCTTCAAATGATTTGCTTCAAAATAGCTGCACTGCGTAAATAAGGTACGGAAAACCCTACACGCTGTTTCATACATACGGGAAATTGAAAGCTGCAATCAGACCCGAACGGGCGACCGTAGCGTCAGAGATCGGTTGTTTTTGTTTTTTATCAGCTGATTTCGTCATAAAATTTATACTAAACATTAAACGTTGACTAACCGACCAAGATTATAAAATGATTTTTGTCGTAGACTCGCAGCTTCAAATTTTATTATCTATCTTCTATCTTTATAAGTATAAAAATGAATTGCTGTTCGTTAGTCTCGCTAAAACTCGAGAACGGCTGGACCGATTTGGCTAATTTTGGTCTTGAATTATTTGTGGAAGTCCAGAAAAGGTTCAAAAGGTAGATAAATATGAAAATGCCCGGAATTAAATAAAAATAACAATTTTGTTTTCCCTTTGATGTGTCCCCCATCGGACGGATTCCTTTTGGTTTGTTTTAAGTTTATTTTATACAAAAGTTTAGATCATTTATTAATCGATTGAGGCACTACGAAGTCTACCGGGACAGCTAGTTAGGAATAAAAGAGTGCTGGCTGAGATTGGTTGCCTGACTATTTTTGCCGCGATGTTATTATATATCCCAATTTTGTGTGTACATAGAGGAGTAAATATTACAATGTAAATTAGTTTGACTTTTAGGTCTTAAGGTTGGCAGCGCTATTTATGTCGCAGAGTCACTTAATGTCAGATGGTCCAATCGTCGATCTTTCCTAAATTCTAAATAAATAACACGAATATAAAAAGAAACTCAATTTATTAAGTTAATGTTGATTTAAATTTTCTAAATGTTTAGTTAATGGCTAATTAAGATTAGGTTCTTCATATGCTTGAATTCAAGAACAATGGTAAAAAAAATTGCAAACAGATCACTATTTCATATAATTTTTAATCGGACGATTTATGTCATTTTATGTAGTATATATAAGACCTGTATATATGTGTGTATTATTTTTTCAATGGCGTAAGTAACCCGTTTTGTTACATCTATTCTGAGGTACTTAAATCTAATTTAACTTAGATTACAATCACCTACACTTTTTTCTTCAGGGATGATTAGCATATATTTAAGTATATCGATGCGGCATCGAGATCTTTCCGCTGATTTCGATCTCAACATAACATTCTTCTCCAAGAAACGAAAATTCGGATATGTATTTCTGGGTAAGTATTTAACTTAACGATCTTTAAGTCTCGTTATTCGACTGAATAGTTATATCATGCCTAAATAAAAGTACAAAGTACAAAATTTTATTACTGGTGGTAGGACCTCTTGTGAGTCCGCGCGGGTAGGTACCACCGCCCTGCCTATTTCTGCCGTGAAGCAGTAATGCGTTTCGGTTTGAAGGGTGGGGCAACCGTTGTAACTGTACTGAGATCTTAGAACTTATATCTCAAGGTAGGTGGCGCATTTACGTTGTAGATGTCTATGGGCTCCAGTAACCACTTAACACCAGGTGGGCTGTGAGCTCGTCCACCCAGCTAAGCAATAAAGAAAAAAAAGTGAAATGAGGATCAGAAGGAGAATTTGAGTTACCTGAATCTCATGAAACAATTCTCTTTCGTCGAGCAGTACGATGCGGCAGGCGAGCGTGCGTGGTGCGGGGCACAGACAGTCCATCATACTGCCACAGCGGCCCGTCACCGATGCGCTTCGTCGCCCTATCAGCAGAAAAAAATCTATATTAATAAACCTGGTAGGATCTCTTGTGACTCTGCACAGGTAGGTACCACCACCCCGCCTATTTCTGCCGTGAAGCAGTAATGAGTTTCGGTTTGAAGGGTAGGGCGGCCGTTGTAACTATATTGAGACCTTAGAACTTATATCTCAAGGTGGGTGGCGCATTTACGTTGTAGATGTCTATGGGCTCCAGTAACCACTTAACACCAGGTGGGCTGTGAGCGCGTCCACACATCTAAGCAATAAAAAAATAAAATAAAAACCTCGTGTGCGTACAATCTATCGCAGCACAATTTGCCATTCCCTACACAAAACTAATTGTGAAGTTTATATATATTATATTTGTTTTAAAGTAAAAAAGTGAAACAATTATCTATTTGTTCTAATGTTTAATGAAGATTACTAAAATACGCATAATATTTTAAAAAAAAACTTCTATTAAATAATTCGATACCTAGTCAAACTACAATACATTAGTATAAGTATTTAAAACTACAGTTAATAATTTCATATACTTTTACATTACTTATAGAGAACGTGAGTAAACAACATACTGACAATAGTACTATGTAATTAATGAAAACCGCTTCTTTAAAGAGTAACTAACTCTCCAATATGTAATAAATCAGATTATAAAATAATTTTGTTTCAAATTGAATGAAAATAACATTTTATAAAGTAATTTTTTTTTCTTTTGTTATTGATTGTATTTGTGGAAACACGTTATATTAAAAGTTGTTTGGAATAATTTGAGATGACATTTAAGTTAATCTAAACCTTTCTTCGAGTAAGCACTCAGCAAATTGAAACATAATGTTTACAAGGGATAAATATTTCAACTTTTCCATTTTTGTAAAAAAAATATCTCGTAAATTAATATTTCGTAATTAAAAATGATTTAAAATACTACGAATTATTTTATGCTTCATATTAGAATTATTATTTGAACTTTATGTTCTGTTTTGTTAATAACAATAATAATAATAATCATCGTTTATTTCAGACCATATTTTAGCCAATATATAAAAAAACAAATTGGAAATACATAATAATATATTTATTCCGCCACATGTAGGCGATTCCATGTTAAAAAGAATGGACTCTCCATTCTCTCTCTATCTCCATTCTGTTCGCAATGAGTTGCAGGTAACCATTGGAGCAGCCACGCACCCGCCACATCAGGGATGCTGCTCGTGTCCTAAGTATTGCGGCAAAGCCGTCAACATGGGCGTCTGCAAACATCGCCGACGCGCTACAGAAACACGGCAGCCCCATCAGTGATGGTATATTTCTAAATTTTAATATAGATTTTTAGAATATTATAATAAATTAATTTCTTTACACTCTAAACATTCGATAATTTTTTTATCGCTAATGTGATAATATATTCACATTGGATAAATAATATTATTGCTTTTAATAAAACACAGTGAGCAAACGTGGATATCATCGGAATTCTCCCTACAAAGCTAAAAGTTGTTTGAAGTCAATTAAGGAGTTATTTGCAGTCAGACTCAATGCTAAAATCACCAAAGGGTTGTTCGAAACCAAATATATCCTCGTTAAAAGTTCGTCAGGTCTAGGGGAGAGCGCACGGGCAACACAGTCTCTGTTTTAACAATTTTATTTTAATTAGTAGCAGCGCCCTCTCTAATAGGCGGATTTTGTTCGACGGGTTTTATTTTAGGGAAAAAGGAAAATTCCCAGTGTAGCGTAGCTTACCTGATTGGCTACCTTTAATTTTTTTTTGTTCAAGCTATGTGTATGTACCGGCTTGACTATTTTTTCGAAAAGAAAATTCGTTTTTGTTGTGATTTTAAAGCTTGGTGTAATTTCAGTGGACTCTCATTGATTTGAGGCTGAAGAATAATTTCGTTGACTAGAGCAACTGAATAACAAGTTGCGTCATTTTGACAATGGTTTGTTCCGCATTGCCTTTCAAAGAGATTCATTATTTTCAAGGACCACTTGACTAGATATTAGGAGCAGAAAAATGAATAATTACTCGCTAACGACCCTCTGCGGGGAAAAGTCTTCAGTATCATTGTAGGATAAACTCCCGGTTCCCACGCTCTGTTCATTCCAAGTCGGTCAAGAGCGGCCCGACGCGCTCGATGGCTTTTCATTTTCATTGTTTTTCAATGTGCTCGGAGAACCACAAAGCTGGCGATTTGTAAATTAATCAGAATTGTTTAAGCAGTAAAAAATTGTTCGGGAATTATGACTTATTTCTCTTGTGGGCGTAGATTAAATGCAGAATTAATTATGGTTCAAAGCTTTCTCTATGATGATTTTTTCGTAAAGATACGACTTTTATATAGTTTCAACAAAAACACGTCGGTATGCAGTGCCACCTTGGCTGCTTCACGTATCATTCATACGTTTCAGCGTGAATCAAGGGATATCAAATGATACTTCAATTTTATATCTCGAGGTGGCGGTATTCACGTCGCGGTGTCTCTTGGCTACGATAGTTAAACTCACACCTGGTTTACTAGTATTTTTTAGATAAAATTCAAAACAATAGTTGTCTTAATGAGTTTAGTTCATTTCATTTCTGCAGTTATTTACGATTCTTTACTAAATTCAGTCAAAAAGCTAATTTATATGTGACAAAATCTACATATATGTATAAGTAATTGATGTAACTGATGCAAGGTTAGGAAAGGAAATATGAGAAACTTATTTCCCATTAAAACCCAAATTTAATATAGGTGCATTACGGTAGGTAGCTACTTGGTTATATCCGAAATTGCTGACCATCTTGAGCAACGGAAACTGCTCACCAAATATAGAAACATTGAATTTTTTTCCAACATCTTATAGCTCTATGTAGAGTTTATTCTCGTTATTATAGAGATTTACTGTGTCATTCACTTTAATTACTGGGACAAATGTACAATCACGAGTTCGACAAACAAGAAAGACCGCTAATATCTTAACGCAGCGTGGAAACAACAAATAAACAAGATACATAAAACTAAAATACACCGTAACAACGGGTGTGGAGAGTCAAGAAACTTTTAACAAGTAGACAAGCCAGGACCCTCAAGGACTGTGGAAACAACAGGCAATACGAGCCATTAATCCGAACGATCCCGACAGAGATTAGTGTTCCCGCTCTGACCCCGTACCCCTCCGTCCCACACGTAGAAAACATTTTCCCGCCATTGTCTGCTGCAGAAAGCAAAAAAGAAATCGCGATTGACATCGTAGCTTAAGGTCGGGTGCATGTCAAAAGCGAAGAGCGTATTTATTAAAAATACAAGTGTAAACATTTTTTTTTATGTGCCTATCTGCGATCATTCCTGGACTATGAGCAGATGCGTTGCGCGTGCCATCACGTCGAAGAGGCTCCTCACCAGGAGACTCCTCATCGATCACCATCTGTCACCAACTCCCTGTATATCATGACGTTTCAGTCGTTTGATGTAACTGACTTTTGTCAACGCATTAGGGTATTTGGGTGGTTTTCCAGCCAAGTGTAAACATAAAAATATTTTAGTCGACAACATTAATAGTCCAACAAAGTTAGTAAACAATACGTTCAACTATCAGGCGCTTAGAGAACGGTTTGAAACATTAATTTTACACAGACGACGAACCTTAACATGAATTCGGATTTTCAGAATAGTTTTCAATGTTGATTCCATCAAACTTGAATGGGTTAAACTCGCTTTTGTACATATTATTCAGAAATTATTTGAAATTTGTTTTTTTGTAAGCGCTTCTATACATAAGTTAAACATATATGCGAAACATTGGTACTCTGACTGTGAACACCATGAAATAGGTAGATATTCGAAATTTATTACATTTTTAAAATTTTAAGCGTTCATTTTTTTAAGTAAATCTAATTAAAACCAAAAAATGCGACTCTCGTATTTAATATGTTAGCCATTACAACCAAACTTTGATACGGCTTGTTCAATTTATATCATTAACTCCTAAATTAATTTCCTTTTGAGTACTGAACGCACTAAATGTGTCTTTGCGTACTAAAACGTACGTAAAAGAACGTACTAAAACTCCACGCTCATCGACCGAAAGTGAATTTTTAATTGCTTTAGATGACTGACTCTCCTACTGATAAGTGATTACTTGAAGCCAATAAATATGGCAACGCAAATACTGTCACTCTTCTTGAGAAATGATCTCTAAGTTTCATTCATATTCTATTATTGCTTTCCTACCCTTCGATCCGGAATACATGATTCAAAAAGGAGTAGAATGGTGATAGCTACCTGCAAACATTCACATTACATTATTTATATCAGTAAAAACGGTTCAAGCAAGTTATTTTAAGACAGTTTTCTCAACCTGATACCGTTCAAGAAGCAAACGGTTTTAATTTATTCGAACGTCGCACAAGGAAAGCAACGTCATGAGAAAAGTTAACTTTGTTCGAATTCATCTTCTGTTCGACTTTTTGTAGATAGTGCCTACACTCGTTTCTTGTTTCATTAATTGTGAATCATTCTTACAACGTTTCAAATAACGTTTACGGTACAAAGATCAAACAGCATCAAAAGGGTGAACCGATTCAAAGAAAACTCCGCACTTTTCCTACGGAGATTTAAATCTATGGCTACAAGTTAAAAAGTTTTAGTTCTGCTCGGAGAATGCCTCAGCTGTTTGACTTTTGCTCGATGTTATAAACGCTTCTCTCGGCTCTCGTATTTCCTTCTTTATTAATTTCCCTAACTTATTTAACGTGTTTTTTTTTTCGATTGTTTTTAAATGTTTGATCAGTCCTTCATTAATCGCATATTTTATATCAATGAATATATCTTTTTTGCGTACCTTAATAGACGCCTACATTCAGCAGTAAATATTTGTTTGCAAGTGATGAAGTTGATGTAAATAAATATAATACTAAAACTAAATTATTTACTGGTGGTAGGACCTCTTGTGAGTCTGCGCGGGTAGGTACCACCACCCTGCCTATTTCTGCGTTTCGGTTTGAAGGGTGGGGCAGCCGTTGTAACTATACTTGAGACCTTAGAACTTATGTCTCAAGATGTTTGGCGCATTTACGTTGTAGATGTCTATGGGCTCCAATAACCACTTAACACCAGGTGGGCTATGGCTCGTCCACCCATCTAAGCAATAAAAATAAATAAATAAAGAAACAAAAAAGAACAACCCGATCCCGATAAGCTTAATAATTGTTATTACGTCACATAAAAATAAATGGTTAATGTTTTTTCGTTCATCTTATGCATTCGAACATGAATATATCATTGAAATCTGTAGCTATCATAGAATCATTAACTTTTTTGCTGTAAGGCTGAGAAAAGTACCACCCCCATCTCTACCCGTCGATGTTATAAAACACGACTAAGGGATTTATTGGAGTATTCGTGGCAGCGTTTTCTGATTATTATACTAGTGTATTTCAACTGCCAACAGGCATTTATTGGTGCTAGATTGTTTTGTGAACACTTATGACTATCAATATTGTTTTTATTTCTGCCACGAATGAATCGTAACGTGATATTTATGGACTATCCGCTTAATACAAGATCACCCGTGAGCTAGACTGCCAATTAAAAGTCTTTAAATTATGCTAAAAACATAAATTGGGTAGTGTGGCACAGATATATATGTACATAAAGTTTACCTATCTATTCGTTTAAAAAACTGTGACAAAATACACAGATTGACTACAGATAATTAGTTTTTTCCAATTAACTAGAAAGATTTTTTTATCTATACTAATATTATAAAGAGGAAAGATTTGTTTGTTTGTATTGAATAGGCTCCGAAACTACTGAACCGATTTCTTCACTTTTCTTCACTGATTCTGAAAATTCTTTCACCGTTTGGAAACTACACTATTTCCGAGTGACATAGGCTATAATATTTTTTGAAAAAAATTAAGGATCCTTACTAAAACTCCAATAATGTAACCCTAGGTGTAAAAAAATTACCTAAAATATTTCTACATCGCGTGCCCTGCGAAAATTATTGATGATAGATTGATAGTCAAATATCGTTGAAATTTTTGTTAAATACCCGAGCGGAGCCGGAGCGAACCGCTAGTTAAATATAAGTTTCTTAAGATCAGTTACATGTACATATTCTGACTATAAATACTGTTAAAATAGTCTGAATTTGGAACATTCTCAAATAAATTTATATATTGTGTTTTCTTATTTTATACGTCAATTTTTATAAAATATTCTTCCGATAAAGTTTAATTTTAGGTTTAATTTGAATTGGAATTTATAGCGATGTTTTATATATTAAAATCAGTGATTTTATTCAAACTAGTTTTTATTTCCATAATGTTTATCGATTTAAAAAATAGAAATACGTAATTATAACGATAATGTAGTATTTTATTTAGTTTTCTCGACTTGGGAGCTATAATTAAAACTAATCATACACTTTTTAGGGCTTACGGAAACTACGAAATATTTAAAATTTTAAAGTATTTAAAATATTAATAAGGTAATGACAACAATAAGGGGGAGATTAACTCGTAAAAATAGTTTTATTATGTAGAACGAGAACATTTCGAGATATCGATCAAGTATGTAAAATTTTCAAAAAATATACACGAGTATTGAGAACCTTCGAATTTTTTAAATAAAGAACTTATTTTTTATATAATTAAAAAAGAATGTACTAGTTTGGCTTTTTTTTTTCGTTTTCCAAGCAGCTCCCAGGTTTTGACCGAACCGACCTAAATGTGTAAAAGTTACAATACCATTTTTAATTAGATTTTTTTTAATAAAAAAACTCAGGAATTATAAATAAAAACATATTTATTAACCCAGTTTTTGTTATTAAAATGAAGTAGAATCATAAAAAAAAAACCGAAATGTTATCCGAATATGTTAATCGAATTCTCAGCATCACATAGTGAAAGAATGGAGTCTACTGCAATTTGTGAAACTCTGCATCGGCTTTCTAGTAGTCAAATATTTGTGCTACCCGGGTAATAGTAGTTTCGAAAGAGTATCCAGAATCATCTGGCGTATGTTAAAAGGTGACTTAGCATTTACATCTTATAGACTAACTGATCGTTACTTAACAGATAATTTAAAAATTAATTGGATGGTAAAATCACCGCATCTTATCAGGTGGCACTTGCCTAAGCAAAAGTAACATCGCATATTATTAATTTACAGGTAAAAAATTTTTCACTATTGACAACTTGTTAATAAGCAAATGAGATAGTCTACAAAGCTAGAGGAAATAATCTGACTTCAGTATTGTTTGGACGGAGTGTTAGCTATCGAAGTATGACTAAACCATAGTTTTTTTTGAAAAATATATAAATATTCCGACCTAGATAAATCAAGACAGGATACTTGAGAAGGTTAAGTCTCTTAATATAACTCTTAACTCTTCACACAAATTTGCGGAACTGATATTTCATATCATTGGCAGTGAACAGTTTTCTCATATATAAAGTGCATTTTTCAATTGATAATTGACCACAGTACTCCAAATATGATATTAAGATTAATAGCTACAGTCACTTCGATGGAAGTATAAAACCTGATCGATGATTTATGGCCTCACCAGGCACCCGGCTCCGAAGGTATATCCCATCACGTCATTAAATTTCTTCCCTCCAAACTCATCGTAATACTGGCATCTATTTTCAATGCCGCTATGACAAACTATCTTTTCCGCGGTGTAGAAGTGGCATACATAGGCCCCATGACAACCCGAAAGATCACCCGATCGATCGTGTCCTTGTGTCTCTAGGCAAACGGTACGAACGTCTGTTCTACAAATGCTTCAGAGACTTCGTCGCATCCAAGAGCATTCCTATAGATGACCAGTTTAGATTTCGCTCTCAACACTCGTGCGTACAACAAGTGAACCGTCAAAAGTGAACGAAGAACATTATCGTAGGGATTAACCAATCAAAATCACTGTACTCGGAAGCAGAGGGCTTCGATATCGCAAAGGCGTTCGACAAAGTATGATGACACAACGGTTTGATTTTGAAATTGTACAACTTCGGCGTACCAGATTTCATGCTCATCTTTCGAGACTACTCGTCAAACCGTTCATTTCGGTGTGGATTTGAAAGAACTTGGTCCTCCCCGTGACCTATTATGGGTGGAGTCTCTGTAATAGTCCGTTCTCTCCGCTCCTTTAGTTTATTTATAAATGAAATCTCCCGGCTGCCGCCGACCCACCAATAATTATAATACGGCTGCTTACAACTCGAATAGAAAAAAGTCCCTAATCGCAAATAAACTCCAGACCGCAGCCGTAGTAGCCATCAGACAGCGTTTCCGGAAAAGGCGCATCAATATTAAGCCAGCGAAAAGCACAGCCGTGCTTTTTGAAAGGCGTAACTCAACGCGAATCTCTTACACTCCCGACCGCCTTTTTTGGTCAATCAATACCCTGGGTCAGGAAGGTAATGTATATGGGAGTCATCCTGGATGCATCTATGACCGCACCGCGTTGATCCTCGGTAGACTTTATCCTCATGGTCTGCAATCGGAGTAAAATGTCGCTTCGCAATAAAATGACAATTTACAAAACACGCTCACGCGCCTTTACGAAGCAGCTGCCCTTGAGCAATTAGGTCTCTTTTGGAAGCACTTGGGTAGCTGTTAGGGAATCCCACCACTCCTAGCTGAGTCCATGCTCACTCATCTATACTGATGAAGCTGGAAAGGCCTCTAGGCCACCAGAAAAAAACTTATATGAACTCGTGTAAATAAATGCAATAATATTTTAGATCAATTAATTTAAAAAAGTTTACCTTCTCATACCACAGTGTGAATGCCGCCGTCCAACTTAAACGTGATATAAAAAAAACAAGGGAATAACGACCGATATAACATACAAAAAATGCTGAAACGGGATAAAGTAAAGTAAATTAGATATAATAAATTACTAAGAAACTACTACTACGCACAGATGATGGGAAATTAAGACGAAATGGTCGGAGACGCAAACCCTTGCCTTTCGATTACCTTATATGTTAAGTGGTAATAATCTACAAGTAAAGTATAGTTGAAATGTTTGAAGTTACGGAGATATAAACAAGGAGTAGCAGTAGGTGGCAGCGGACGCCGACGCATGCCGACACGCGCCCGCCTCGCGCATACTGATGTCGCCCGTGAGCTGTGTGACGAGACAATGTAAGGGCTATTTTCCACTAAGCGTTTTGGCCGCATGCGACAGTAATTACCTACATAAACTAGGTTAAAAAACGGTCGGTCGTGTAGTTTTACTACTACATTCAAAATTTACGAATGTGATTATTAGTCACGGAAGACTAGCTTCAAAAGGTTTAAAATTATTTTAAATTGAAAATGATAGTATTAAATTTTTCCACAACTTAAGAACTAAGATTTTAGACTTTTACCGAAATGACGTTATCCATCGGATTCTAACAACTAGCACAGTTTAGATTTTGTATATGTGTATAATATGTTTCTTTATAACAGACGTAAACCAACACTTAACATAAGAAGAGGCCCACCCAACCTGTAATACACACACCAGAGCTGCGGCAAAACATCTAATGTATTGGAAAGTTATACGTATTAGTACATTACGAGTATAAATAAACAAATTATATTTTGTTTGAGATTCTATTGTAAATCTATACTAATAAATCTAGTGGTTTTAAGGGATGTTCCGTTATAACTACTGAACTATGCATCCGATTGACTTGAAACTTGGTGTTCATGTAGAAAATACATGTACTTAATGGATAGGCTAATATTTATATGAGTTATGGACTCCCTACACCAGTTGCGGGGGCGTTAATGATGAGAATCTTTGTGGGGGTGAGAAATAATAATGTTAATTTTAAATGCCCAGCGAAGCGGACAGGTACAGCTAGTAATTTTATAATTCTAGTATATTCTACAGTTATTGAATAACGTTGTTTTACTTACATCAATTGGTTTTTAGTTGAAACATACAATAAAGTCTGCGGTCACGAGATGTCCAAGCACACTTTAATTATTTATTACAGTATTGGTTTGTTTGACTAACGGAACGTGAATATTTCGACTGGATTCACAGTATGAATGGGTGGCTTTGTTCGGTCATGCTACGTAATGACACGCTCAAAATACGTTATATGAATTTCAATTGAATGCGTTTCAAATAGCCAACAAGTAACATGAAAGTAATCATTTAGTATTTATCCTTTTTAGAAATTAGATATAAACATATAAAATTAACTAGTGTGATCCCGCCATGAACGGCAGTGACTATCCCGGAATACGGCATAAAGCCTTTTGTCGCTCGGTGATGGTTTTATGCCAGAAAGTACCAACGATTCTAAAGTACCAACAATAAGTATCAAAAATTTCAAATCAAGTATACGACGTACGAATGAATAAAAACAAAGAAACAAACCGACAAACATCAAACCTTAGAGACCGAAGTTAACAGCTGATCTGTCTATTTTAATAAATCTAATTCAGTTTTCGAAAACGAATTTAATAAAAATCAAACATATATTGTGATGTTAAACGTATTTTCTCGCAACGCATTCTCAGTGTTGTTTATAATAACAATTCTGTACTTACAGTTCACATTTTAAAATTCGCCACACCTTTTCTAATTCAGTCAAATACTTGGGAATCCAATTTCACACGTTATTCTAATGATCGTTTTATTTACGGATCGCATGACCTAAGCCGCTTCGGAAACTACAAGAAAACGTTAATCAAGGACTATTATAAAATTACGTAGAGCTGACTTAATAAATTGTTTTGAATTTTTTAACCTAGCAAAAGTTACCGAATATATTTCATTTATCATTAAATTTATACTTGTTCTTTTACCATCTTCTTCAGTTTTGTTTGAGCGAGTGATTCGCTTGGAAAATTACTTTTCCATTAAATTTTTCTTCATTTAGAATCAACATACCTTTTTTTTTATTTTTTATCGCTGGGGAATCCATTTACGGATACCCGGTCGAGAGGGGTAATAGACCGGGTTATGTCGGACTCCGGCGCCTCCAGAGAAGAAGAGGAAGAAGAGGAAGACCAAAGTCCTCCTCTTCTTCCAATTCCTACCGGGAGACTACGCCTTGAGAAAGGCGCGCGAGGCGCTGCGCGGCGTCTACCACGCAGGACCCGCCCCGCAAAACCGACTACCGACTAAACCCCATCGAGCTCCACCACTCCGACTCCACGAAAACTACGGTACCGCACAATGCGCGCCGCAGGCTCGCCGTCGCCGGTACCCGTCCTGATAGAATCAACATACCTACTTTAATATTAGTTCGTATTATTGTTTCATTCTTCATAATAAAATACTGTAAATGATTCGAAACTTCAGTTTTTTTTTTTTGGTCTGGAGGAAATCGCCGGACTTCCGCCCTTCACTGGGGATGGAGGGCGGGGCATGTCAGAGTCGAACTGACTAAAACCTCCTGTCGCTCAACAACCAACGTCCAAACCTCGCATGAGACAGAACTTATGAAGAGGCAGAGGGGGGAAAGCGAAGCGTTTAGTGCGGAGCACATCTCTCCCATAACCCTCCCCTTAGGGACGCCGGACTGGCGGTCGTCGGCGCCACGACCACCAGCCCTTTCGGTCGGCAGGCTATCCGAAGCCCACCTAGATGGCGCCGGTTAGAGTGAGCTGTTCTACGGAATACCCCGCTGGACCAGAACCAGCGTGGGTCGAGGATAGCCGGCCTTCCATCACCCGGATGCTCTTGCGTAAAATTTTCGAAACTTCAGTAAGGGTAATTAATACTTCAAACAAATTGATTTGACATCTCTATTACTACTAAGTTATAACTTTTTTCATTTATTTTATAAAATGAGAAGTTTATTTTGAATTGTACGAGACTTAATGTTGTTCTCTTTAATATCTTCCAAATGTGTCCAGTAGAAATTTCGTCTTAAGAGGAAAATAATTTACTTGACGATTTTTGTATGATACATTGATTTAATGATACATTGTACTATACTATGATTTTAATTTAACGATTTTTTGTTTCACATATTGCAGGTGGAATGTTTAACTATTGATATAAAAGGAAGAGAATAGTTTTAATAAGTTTAAAACAAGAACAAGGTAGTTTTAAAATGAAATTATTTATATTATTTTTATTTTTTATTTTATGTATTATCTTGAAACAAAGCCAACGGAGTTACAAAGTGATATAAGTTAAAATTTCTCGACAGCGCTCATATGTATATTCAATGTTCATTTTTTTTAATGTACGATAAATTACTTTTTTATTTTTATGAAATTAATAACTACTATATTATTATTAAATGCTTATTATTCAAAGCTTGGTGATAATAAAAGATGTACTATAGTTGTTCCTAATACCCAAAATTTACAACTATGTTTATAATATAAAAGTATCATATATATGTAATATTATACATAAGTAAATAAAATAACATAATTCAAAAAGGAAAAACCACTCAGCCCTAATTTACTTCCTCTTCTTATTTTGATTTAAAATCGATAGATAATACTGACGCAGCGTATAAGATATTATATTAAGTAACAATTTTTGTTTTTTAATAACCATAATTTGCTGACACGCTCACACCCCTTTTTTTAATCTACTTCTTTTTTTATCGAAAGATCGAGACCTTTATTGTCTTACCTTTGCTTATTTATAGAGCTTTAATAAATCAGCACCACAACAGCAGTGTATCACACTATCACACAATATCGAAGCAATTGTATTTACGGGCATACGGGGTGAATATTTCAAATAGTGACTACTATACAGTTTAAGGTAGCTTTCTACTATAGCCTTGATAAGTATGTATAAGATATTGTTGCAAATTTTCAGATATTTTGGTTGGATTTATCAAAATTGTACTTAAATGTTAAGTCAACCAGATAATGGACGGTTTTCACAACATTCAAAACAGGAACAATTAAAACAACATTTATTTGTGTGTTTAATGTGTTTGCGGGTCAAAACTCTCTAGGAGACTAATCGTAGATGGAGCAATAGAAATTCAAGTAGAAACTGTAAAAATACTGTTAAAGTATATTTTGTGGTACAGATAAAACATTTTTTCAATTAACATTTTGATTTTGTTCATTATTAATACATACATGGTAACTCATAAGTTTTAATTTTTATATTTCATAATTTTTAATGTAACTCAAGCAAATAAACTAACGGAGCGTGATAACGAAAACATGCATTACTCAGAAACTATTAATCTGTTGATCACTGAGAAGCATAATGATACTTGATTGTGTACATGAAACCATTTTAGATGAGTGTGAGTCACGTTAATCCTCGTCTCGAATACCAAGGCGATACTACGAACAAATTTAAAGTGGTTTTGGTTTTTTTTTCGAAAATTATTAGGTACATTTATTATTATGAGTAATTTCTCGTTCCTAAAATTACGGCAGGTAGCCCGCGGCGGGCCAACTCCGATCGGCCATGAGAGCAGTAACCATGTGAAGGTTCACTCGAGGCTCGGTCCCGCCCACAGTTTAACATTTTTCAACTCCACTGAGGAGAATTAATGATTCGTTACATTTCTTATTATAGGCCTCATGTTGTAATTATATTGTCGTTATGCTCTTCAGCTAACACCCTAGTTTCTTAGACTAGTAAATGCGCTGCGAGAAACTTTTTAGTTGATCAACATTTAATTAAATAAATTACTATTGATGTAGTAGTATGACTAAATATATAATAACTTGGCTAACTTATCACGTTGCAATAAATTCGCAACTGCGGTGCTTCCCACAGCGCGAATCCATATTACAGCGGATGCTGATGCTGATATTTTTGATATTTTACAATCCAATTTCAACGTAGAACCTGTTTCATTTTCAATTAGAATTTTGAAGCATCCGTTGCACCTATAATCTCTTTAGAGCCTCTGCTAAAATAGATAAATTTTACTAAATTCATACAAATGAATTAGTAATTTCAGGTTGAAGAATAAAATAGATGTTGAAAATAAAGCTATCTATAGCTATTTCTCTATACTAATATTATAAAGAGGAAAGATTTGTTTGTTTGTTTGTTTTGAATAGGCTCCGAAACTACTGGACCGATTTGAAAAAATCTTTTTCCATTGGAAGCCGACATTGTCCCTGATGAACATAGGCTACTTTTAAAAAAAAAAAAAAAAATTTTATTTTTTTGTTTCATGTGTGTTTTAATGTTTCCGAAGCGAAGCGAGGGCGGGTCGCTAGTATGTCTATAAAGTTGAAAACTTGAAATATGCCGAAATTACCATATTCACTTCCGACGTCGCTACTCAGCTGAATGTTCGTTGTATAAGTGAGCAACTAACGAGGAACCCCTTTAAAACTTTGTTTTATGTTCACATTGCACACGCTTTGTGAATTAAAAGCGATATTTCTCTCGTAATAAAATACCTTTTGATGAGACGCGATCATAACAAATATGACTAAATTTCCGGAACAATGCGCAGACCAAGCGTCATTTTGCTGTGCTTCGCTTCGTAAGCCCGCATGACGAAAGGTTAAACTAAATAACAACTTTGACAATCTCTTTAACCGAATGCTCAAACAGGAATCGATGATCCTTCCATTTAATTCTCGAATGTAACTTATTAGCTTTCCACCCGCTGCTTCATCCGTGTGCTTTCTGTGTGTAACACACAATACCGCGTTAGTAAAGACCCGCACTCAGCAATGTAATGAAATGTACCTTATATTCTTTGTTAGAGCTTAAGCTATTTCCATATTGAATTTCGTAAAAATGGGTCAATTGTTTGGTAGTTAAAACATAACAAATAGACATATCTACTTTCGTATTTTACACTTAGTAACGAATAACTTTTATCGAAATAGACATTGTCGACTTCAAACTGTTAAGTGATGTCAAAGTTTTGGATTCTCCTGTAGTCGAATGTTTCGACCGATTCGAAAAATTGTAAACATAAAGCAGTAGCAGAGTACTCGATTATTTTGACGAGATAAAGGCTTGCTTTGACGTTACCAATTCAATCTGGTAATCGGAAATGGGCATTGCAACAAAGGTCCTATTGTCCAATGGTTCGGACCACACCCGCTCCCGCCCCGCCCGCTGCCCACCCGCGAATATTCATAGCGACATCATCAACTCGTATACGAGACGTGGCTAACACAATAAACAGAACCTATTTACAGACCCATCTAACGATACTGGGTCTGAATGCAAACAATTTCGAGACAGAACATCTATTTATAGTCTGGCATATGTGATAAATTAGTGGAATATGTGTTTGACTAAGAATTTAAAACAAAAGATTTACCTCACCTTCAAAAAGTTTTACTATAAACTTTATCGTATTTCTTAACTCCATACACTAGTGTAAATGATATGCGATTGTAGAAATTTCTGTGTTTTCACACATTCACGCAGCCTACTAATATTAAACACTATCATTTTATGCGTCGATTGATCCAAATGAAAGAAAGTTTTATTACACTTAATCCTTGTAAATTGGTAAGCCCTTATGGAAATCAGCGTGCAGAAAATAATAGCTGATATTGAGTTTAAGGTTACACATAAATAACTTATCAAACACACACAAGAAGAGTTCGAACAGCTTTGTAGGATGGTTCAGATTCCAACGAGCTGTTTGCTTCTACTCAGATTAATACCAACAATTTCCACGAATTAAGTAATTTAGGATATTTGATGGGAACGTTAATACTTACACTCTTGAAGTTGACGACTAATTCAGGTATATTATTTACTTGTTTATTCATTGCTACGCCTAAAAGCATACAAAATCTACTGAGGCTAAGGCTTTTAATTTTTTTAGCACAAGTTTTTTATGAAATGCGTAGGCAAAGATTCAGTCTTTGATCTGATTCTTCTTGAGGAACTTTATGAGTTCCGCAATAACTAAGAATATCAGAGGGTATATTTGAAGTGGCCTGGAGAGTGGACCCTAATTTACAAATCTCTGCGGGGCCAAGAGAGTACTTGACCCTCTCAAGATATTACTCACCCACTACTCCTGAGATTGTTGTACCGATTTTTTCTTGTCGTACAATAATATTCTATTGGTCAACTTTTGTATGCTATTACAATATTCTTATTATATTACATGACTTGACTTTCCTTAAATTATATGCGTTCTACTGTAATTCGAAAAAGCTTACTACGAGTATTTGCTCTACTACGTTGGTATATCCAAGTCATTGCAAATAATAACTTTGATTGAATTAATCATAACTATTCCCAATGAAAAAGCCTCAGAACTTTAAACGTAGGAAAATCAATACTTCTATTGTATGTAGTGTATGTAGTCAAGTAGATGTTTAATCTTTTCTCAGTACTCCAGAAAAAACGTATCTCGAGAGACCGTCAGCCTAAAACCAATTTGTAGTAAGTCACTTTCGGTATCAATTTGGAAATCGATCTAGTAGATGTATTTATTATGTAGGTATATAATATTTTAACTGGTTTTGGCGTGTTATAGGAACTTAGAACAACTAAGATTCAAATTCTGAATATCTAGAAAATTTTACTTATGCATTTGGAAATGTATTTTGTTTTCAACTATGATCATAAATAAGATGCGTATTCGTAAATAAACCATGGGTACATAAAATGAGTGAAGCTACAGAATAGCAATCAGTTCCGCTAAGAAACAAATGAGATTATTGCCAAGGTGAGGTAAGTACGATTGATGCACGGCGAGCGCGCTAGCGGCCATTCAACTCAACCACGGCCTCGCACACCAACCGCGCTGGTCGCCCCCATACATTTAGTAGTCTACATGATCTAATAGGATAATAACCCAACAAATTCACTAGTCTGTTCCAGCTATGAAACTGCGATTTGGTATAGCTCCGACATAAGACAGAGATACAGCGGGAGAATACAGAATGATACGATGGCGCAATTATAATTTAAAATATAAGGCTTTCAGAAAGTTTTTTTGAAAATGAACCTTATATGATTTGGTGCAGTATTCCATTTGATACAATATTGTTTATTTTGTTACGGACACGAGGAAGCATATCTATTTAATTATTTCGTAATATTAATAATATTGATATTGTAAAGCTATCAGATTGCAAATAGAAAAATGTACTCACTCCCGAATAAACCGTAAAAGCGCTCTTTGATCTAAATTCCCAGATTCACATCAAACTCAGTCCCAATGTGCTTGTGAGCATTTTTAGTGGAACTCAAGAAGATTTTGCACTTAAACCGTACTTGATGACATGACTGACGGAGCCGGTATTTCTTAGAACACTCACACGACACTGTTTCAAATTCTTAACATTATAAACAGTCAGAAAAGCTTCAGTTACACCGCGAAGTAATCGAAAACTATCACAGTTATGAGCAGGAAGGTAACAAACAATGTTTTCGCGGACGTAAGTTATTTGAGTCGCGGGGTTGCGTGCCACCTGCCACTGTAGCGAGCACAAGAATACTGCCGCCGCCGGCCGGTCCCGCGTACACAACTCCCACTCACCCAGATACCCAATCGGATACTCTTAAACCTTAATATTATTTTAATATCATCATACAGTATCACTAATATTTTCGGTACGCGCTGTCTACTGTATTTGAGAGAAGCAATGGATTAAGAAATTATAAAGTTCTCCCCTAACGGCTGTAGAGCTCTACATTTATTTGCGCTCGAAAGCTTTTCAGGGACTTTTAAAATCGAAATAACGCCATCTATACGTGTACCTCTTAACTTAAACAACATACGACATCTAGCGTTATTTAATGATTTTGCATTCAGATTTTGAGATTCAAAGAATGTGCTCAGGTTATGATGTGGAATGTTTGTAAGAGATGGCAGCCTTAGAAAATTGAATATTAATTTTATTTTAATTACTAAAAATGAATTTAGTAGTCACTAGTCTATATTTTGAATAGAAAAAAAAAAAAAAAAAGTCACTACACAATGCAATCATTTAAAACAAAAACAATTATTGGCTAATCTATTTTCCAATTTAGTATTACTTAACTAAAACCACACCATGAGTTACATGGATGAGTCACTATCGTAGCACTATTATTTAACTCTTTAGTCACTGTAGTGATATTACGACGATTCAATTTATTAACATTCAATACAACGTACTACAGTCGCTTACTCACTTCAATAACCAATATTCGAACGTGATAAAATTTTACTGACACATCCCAATGAAAATATATGTCAGGTATTAAGTTATAGCGGTAGCTAGAATAAATACGACAACTGTGATCGACTGAAAGATAAACCATCAGTTTAAACTGAGATGAATAAAAATTGTGAGGAGAAAAACTATGCGAGCGGTCTTTGGCGATATATATGGTCCGCGACCATCGATTTGTTTTAATAAACATTCCATTCTCTATAGCCTTAAGCTAAGAGACTCTACTGTGTACCAGAAAGGATAGTGAAAAAACTCGCCGAAGCTCTGCCTTCAGAGCAAATAATCTATCAGTTTCTTCAGCTATACTTTTTGTGTACCTCAATCACTCTTTGATGTACCTATTAATGTCGCAAATAAACGAGGTAGGTCATATACTCATATTCTTAATAAATCATTGAGGAAGTCTTCGAGAGGTTTTATTATACATGTAAGAGAAATTCCCGAAGGACTCTACATATGGATTGCTCGCTTTGTGCATCGTCGTTATTGACTGGTGGTGCTACTTCTCAGAATACACATTGCTTATGATGCCCAAGTTCCAAGGCAATCCCTCTTAGAACTTTTATTCTAAATTGGGAATCTTGGAACGGAGATATAAAGTACTTTAAGTCTTGCAAAAAAAAAATCGGTTTGACCTGATCAATTGTTTCCACTATATGAAACGTAAGTCGAACCATTACAGTCTTTGGGTCATGATGGTGACCGTCACCGAAGGAACGTCGCTGAAGGACGTCAACAATGTCATGGGCAAAAACAAGCTGAAAAATGAAACTGCTGAGGAAATTAGTTGCAGTCAGCCTAACCATAGTTGGTTAGGTATATGTAGCAAATACAACAATAGGACTACCAATTGTTGTATTTGCTACATATTGCTCTTTAAATACGCTTACGATTATTTTTCAAAATAAATAGGTATTGTAGCTATTAAAAGCTATTTTTTTGTCATCAAATCCAATCCACATTAGATGGTATTCGCTGTCAGCGGGTTTTATAATAAGTCGTAGCTGCGCGACTGGCTTTTGATCCCTATATCCAGTCATGAAAAACCTTGACTAAGATCTAGATCTGCTGAAGAAATTAGTTGCAGTCAGCCTAACCATAGTTGGTTAGGTATATGTAGCAAATACAACAATAAGACTACCTATTGTTGTATTTGCTACATATTGCTCTTTAAATACGCTTACGATTATTTTTCAAAATAAATAGGTATTGTAGCTATTAAAAGCTATTTTTTTGTCATCAAATCGAATCCACATTAGATGGTATTCGCTGTCAGCGGGTTTTATAATAAGTCGTAGCTGCGCGACTGGCTTTTGATCTCTATATCCAGTCATGAAAAACCTTGACTAAGATCTCATACTCAATGTTCTTACGCTCAAACGTGTTGTTGTAACCTATGATTGTGTAAGATGCAACACACGAAAGCGAAAGTTTGCGAGAACAATGAAGAAGCAATATTCATTATGGTCCAGAAATTGCGTCCGGCCTAGATGTGCGCGATCCAGATTATGAAAGTAAATTTCTGAAGGGTAACATGTCTTTGATAATTAAATTAATTTATCTAATAATTAATCCATATATTTATATGTATAAGTCGATGTGCCTATGTGTGTGTGACACCTAGACTCCGAAACAGCTGGACAGATTCGATAAATATTTCAGGAAATCATTCAGTTTTCTGGCTGGCAAGTGAGCGTACAACCCACCTGATGGTAAGTAGTCACCGTTTCTAATGGACATCTTCATCGACAATGCCAGGGGCACAGCCAAATCGCTGCCTACTGCTAGTGCAGATTGCTGCTAAAATTGGCCTAGTGGGCGGTTCTGTTTAGTTTAGTAGCGATATGACCAAAGTTAAATGAAAAAATCTACCAGCAAAACTAGCTGGGTTTGACTAGTAACAATATAAGCGACGAAAAACGCAATATATTTTATTTAAATACCCAAAATATAATGTAGAGCCGTTGCCTACTACTGAGGACTTTTCTCAAATATAATTTTAAAAAGAACGTGGATTCAATCCAAAAAGCTTCCCATTATATAATTCAAGAAATATCATGAGAGAATTCGTTTCAAAGGCGGTCTATTACTCACATTGTGTTCTTGAAATTAGACTTGAATTG
Organism: Bombyx mandarina; assembly: GCF_030267445.1. Lineage (NCBI taxonomy): Eukaryota > Metazoa > Arthropoda > Insecta > Lepidoptera > Bombycidae > Bombyx > Bombyx mandarina. Next base: position 9,205,953 of record NC_143212.1, on the reverse strand, counting down.
CAGGATAAATATGAGTCATATTATTTTGATTTGCTTTAAACCATAATTAATTTATAGTGGCGGAAGTTACTCATACATTTGTACTAGCGGAAGGAAGGAAGGAAGATGTCATTATTAAAAATCACAGATAGAATAAGCCACATTTATGACCGCAAATACTCGTACAAACAAAAACCGTCATCGAGAATCATTAAGATACTCCCGGTCATCTGAAAAAATGTTTTAGAGCTATTAGTTGTAACTTACAGCCTACAACCGATCACCGTCCTCGTCGAACCCGTCGCTTGCGACGAAGGGCTCGACGAGCGAATTAACCCATAGACACAGCCCACTGAGTTTATCGCCGGATCTTCTCAGTGGGTCGCGTTTTCGATCCGGTGGTAGATTCTGCGAAGCACTGCTCTTGCTAGGGTCAGTGTTAGCAACTCTTCGGTTGAGCCCCGCGAACTCACTTACAAACGTTAGGGCGAAGCTGAAATAGCCTCTCAAGGCTATAAGCATAGGTAGGATCAAAAAAAAAAAACGGCCTACAATTAACATTTGTTAACTAGCTTTGCGAAATAAAAAAAAACACAACATACGCCAAGTAAATTTAAATTAGAAACTTATGATCGAATCGAAAATGTTCAAGAAACCCCCTAATTTGCTTCCTACAGAAATGTATTCAATATTTTATCCAATAACACTTGCATAGTAGAGCATTTGTCTAGCGGTCTACATAACGGTGATGCCATGTACATCTGTCGTTGTTCATAGATGCACTCGAGTGGAACCAACTGGCGTTGAGATCGCGGTCGGTTCTCAGGCTGAAACTTTATACTGTTGAGGACTGATGCTACCGACACTCTTCACACAAACAGCGCGTGTGATCATTTTAAATGTTTATGTAGCTTCATTTTCAGCGCAATATTTAGACTCCATTTGAAACTACTAAATTTTTTAACAAGAATATTCTGTTGTTATTTGTAATGATAGTTGTATGTTTTTAGTACAATCATACTAATGGTGAGTAGCTAAAGGCAGTGATGAATATTAACAATGACGATTTAGTTGTCTATGAACTAGCTTCTGCTATGAACTACCGAGAATGATACTTCAAAAATCTCGTTTGAAAAAGGATATGGCGGCGGCCATCATAATTTTTTTAAAAACGACATATACCTAAATCTCGCTAAGACATTTTGAAGATAAGCTTGCATACATATAATAAATACTTGAACCTACTCCTTTGGCCTACCTTTTAGCGTTTACTTTAAAAGATCATCATATTAGTTCCTCAGGATCATGGTAGGACGTTCATTCCAAAGCCAAACGGTTCGTGACAAAAATAATTTCTGGAAATGTATTGTGGTTTTTTTTCTTTTTCTTTTATTGCCCTTGTAGGCAGACGAGCATACGGCCCACCTGATGGTGAGTGGTTACCGTCGCCCATGGACTTCAGCAATGCCAGGGGCAGAGCCAAGCCGCTGCCTAAAAAGGCAATTGTTTAAAGTAGTAGGATGAAGGCAATAGTTTAAAGTAACAGAGGGGATCTTTGCTAACATGTGGACTTTGATTATATACACGCGTGGAGTGGTGTGAAGGTAAAAAGCACCTGCTGATATCATGACACATAGTTCCACAGAGTAGTAAAGCTACGTAGACCATGTCCAGTTTTTATGCTCAAGTAAAAACAAAGACACAAGCTTTGGCTTTTTTATTGCCTTAGAAAGGATCACAAGGAATTCACAAGGATCAAAAGGATCACACGATGGGTGTGTTTTCACTATAAACATTGCGACACAAAACAAAAGAAATAGATAGCTCACTCTATTCAGACAATTAACTTCAACAATATGCAGTTCAACAACCTCGCTTGTAATTGAAACCAATGATGCAATACAATTGAAGCTCCCAGCAAAATTATTTCGATCTTTCATATGCAAATAACTGATTGACTAAAACATTTTAAAGGGCTATTTTGTCCTAATGATATCGATCATTAAAACATACTGTATTTGAAGGAAATTCATGAACATGTGTCAAATACGTTTTTCATTAAACAAATTGGTACCTGCATGCCGGATTCGAACACCGGCTTCGTAGCATCACTAAATACGATTACACCAAGCGTCTTGTCCTTTAGGCCACGATGAATCACAAACATTATTGTAGTATAATCCTATATTTACTTGAAATACGAGGGATAATTGCCTCATGATCAATATGATGTAATAACTATGTCAAAAGCAACAAATTTTTTATCAAGCCGCCGAAGTAGCCCTGTGTAGAAAACTTGGTTAAATTTATTAACAATTATAATCATTAGTTGGAGCATGTTGGAAAGGTCTATAGTCTGCTATAAACCTGGTAAACTAGAAAGAAATCATGTTGAAGTTTTAAGGTGTATGATCACGTTTATTCCAACGCAATTGAGAGTTTATAGCCCTTCAGAGCTTTAGCTTTCTTAGCCTTTATAAAGCTTCTGTAATGCCGAAACCTCAAGTTAGCTGTGGACCTTTCAATACCTTATTATGTATATGTGTCCAAGAAATAACTCAAACATAATGGACGAAACAGTGACTACTCATGAGATGTCAAATGGCAGACACACCAGACCCGGCTTATTGGCAGTCACAGGGCGTCCGCCGCGACCCGCTGGTTTCTAGTCTGGCGTTAAACGTGTTAAATAGGAAACATAACTAACAATTTAATTTTATTTTTTTATCGTGTTGATGCAGGTATTTTTTTATTTATTTTTTATTACTTAGTTGGGTGGAGGAGCTCACAGCCCACCTGGTGTTAAGTGGTTACTGGAGCCCATAGACATCTACAACGTAAATGCGCCACCCATCTTGAGATATAAGTTCTGAGATCTCAGTATAGTTACAACGGCTGCCTTACTTACCCTTCAAACCGAAACGCATTACTGCTTCACGGCAGAAATAGGCAGGGCGGTGGTACCTACCCGCACGGACTCACAGGAGATCCTACCTACCACCAGTAAGGTAAGGATATTAAAGTGAAATTAATGTATTGTTATCGATTTTTGATGCATTTGCAAATTCTCAAATTAATCGAAAATCTTGAAGTCGTTAAAATAACGTTCAAAGATTCTGTCCAGTAAAAGCGTGTTAAAAACACACACACACTAACATAATCTATGAACTAGTAACCAGAGATTCTTGTTAATTTTCCTTGTGTTTCTCACGGGACTATAGCACCTTTTTATGTATATGTATGCCATTTTAAAAAGTCAATGACCGTGACGTGTCAAGCTCGTATCCGTAATGGAAAACTCAAGTTTGTTTATGCTAAATACATGTAACTAATGAAGAAAAATGTAATCTTATATTTTAGAGCACTCCGATTTATAGCTATAACTTAAACCACCCACACCGCACACTCACATTATTATGAATTAAATTTAAGGTGGCTCAGCGTAAATATTTTATAAGACCAGCCTCACAACAATCGCGCCGTAATATATCCATGGGCTTAATTGAAGCTAGCTAGTAAGCCCGCGAGCTCGTTTGGGCCTCTATACTTATTAAAAACAAAAACAAAAGCAATTCTTAGAAGGAATTTCAGCTGTTTATAATTTGTGAATAGTATTAATATTACAATTTGACAATTTCTATTCTTCTTCTATATTGTTTCCTCACTACTGAGGATCTCGACCACATGCGACGTTCTTCCACTGTGTTCGATCATCGGTGGCACGAACCACATGGTACAGATTACTACCAAGTGCTTCTCTTACTAGATCTAACCATCTGGCTGGTGTTCTTATTCTATAGGTCGTTAACAAATAATAACATAACTAGTGACCGATTGCAATAAGTACGAAGTCGATAATGATTTCTATCATTGCTAACGAGTTTTAGCTGTCAAGGTGACCTGGATTATGAACCGTGATATCATTCAGATCAGCACCGATGCCTGTTTATCGTACTTGATCGCAACCGTGAGACCCATAGCGAGTTTCACACGCATCCAACAAGTAATTCGTCGTAATTACTTTCGACGCATTATCACAGTAATTAACATAACGGCTTTGTAGGAATTTAATAATTTTCGTTCGACAACGCTTAAAAATAAGCTTTACTGGTGGTAGGACCTCTTGTGAGTCCGCGCGGGTGGGTACCACCACCCTGCCTATTTCTGCCGTGAAGCAGTAATGCGTTTCGGTTTCAAGGGTGGGGCAGCCGTTGTAACTATACTTGAGACCCTTCGAACTTGTATCTCAAGGTGGGTGGCGCATTTACGTTGTGGATGTCTATGGGCTCCAGTAACCACTTAACATCAGGTGGGCTGTGAGCTCGTCCACCCATCTAAGCAATAAAATATATAATACTATAAAATAACTTATGAGTTTAATTGTCAGTCTGATAAACAGTGGCTATTGAAGCCAAATATATATCTCAACAATGCTCAGCCACGCGCTTTGATATACATTTCCAAAGTCTTTCTTGTTTTTAATCGAGTGAGATTCATGAGTACAGTTTTCTTTAATCCCTTGCAAATTTGTCTTGAAGTGTTCGGGAGATACCGGGGAGGGGTTCAATCTGAAGCCGAATGGTAGCTTCGTGACAAACGGTGACCGTTGAAAACGTATTACGGTTCTCAGTAGTACTACAAGTAGTTTAATTGCTCTTATTTATTCGATGTTGATAACGGGTTTTGCGATCGCAGTGGGCGACTAAGCTATGTAAACTATTCTTTAGAGTACATGAACATGCACAGCAAAACACAAAGAGAACTAAGTATTAAACTTGATAATATGTAATACTAAATAACAAACACAAGTACTACAACTTAGTATCAAAATTACTATTGACGCTGTTAATAGTATGAGATACTTATTTATTGATAAGGATTAATACATCCCGAACCCGAAACACTTAGAGGGCCAGGGCTTGGGCGATCCGCCTCCCTGGCCCCCGCTCGACGGCTGAGGGATTGTGCGTCTCTCACGCGCCCCGCCGCCTCCTTCTGCGAGATGGTGCACTCGCAGAAGTCGAGCATCGCCTTCCACGACTCGTCGTCACCGAGCATCGATGCCACAACACTCGGCAACGACAAGTCGTTTCCTATTTTTGCGACGAGGACACGGCGCCACTCCTCCCATGCGGGGCAGTTGTATCAGTACGCTAATTTATTTTTAAGTTTACGTTCTTAAGAATCTATACATACCTCAATTTACTTTTGTAAGTTACGATCATTTTTAATTCATTAAGGAAAACTATTTTTGGAATCAGTTTTAGGGTGAAATTAATGTCTTTATTATTATTAATTATGTACCAATTTTAACGTTTTCTGCCTGAAATAAAAAGTATTTTGAATTGAAAGTCACACACGCACACAATCATATTAGAAAATATAATTTTATTATTCGCTTTTACCACGCACGCGATATTACAACCGAATTAAAAATCAACGGAAGCACGCATAAGTTTGAGCAGGTATGAGGACTGCGATCTCATTGTGATATTTATTTTTAGTGGTGCCAATCTGTATTGTAAGCTTCACTTGCTAAGAATTTTTGCTACGAAATAATCCTACGTTCAGGTTTGTATGATGTGATAGCTGTTAAGAATTCATACATCAACTCCTGTCTCGGAGTGGGTCTCTGGATTGATGTTATGATATCTATAGATTCCAGAAATGGCTTCGGATTGTGGAGCATGAACTCATTCACCCAATCAAGTAAAAATAATTAAGAAATATGTACTAAGAAAGTATTGCTTTCGGTTTTCATTAAGCTATACTTATATACTATACATATAGCTTTACTGGTGGTAGGACCTCTTGTGAGTCCGCCCGGGTAGGTACCACCACCCCGTCTATTTCAGCCGTGAAACAGTAATGCGTTTCGGTTTGAAGAGTGGGGTAACTGTTGTAACTATACTGAGACCTAAGAACTTATATCTCAAGGTGGGTGGCGCATTTACGTTGTAGATGTCTATGGGCCCCAGTAACCACTTAACACCAGGTGGGCTGTGAGCTTGTCTACCCATCTAAGCAATAAAAAAAAAAAGCTATACTTATTTAGTTTCCTCTTCAGGAAAGTTAATATTAAATTTGACATAATATTTCTCGGGTCGACGGATATGTTCTTTGAACAAAGCTTGAAGATAATCGTTAATAGGGAAGAAAATTATCCGTTTAAATACCAACCTATTCATAAAATCAGTATAATCACTGAATCCTAAAATAGCAGTGGGTACTTTGAAGTACTTATTAACAAATTGCGCAACCGAAATGTGTTAGTAACTCATTATTTATTCTACGATTGGGCTTCGTGGTTTCGATGCACAAAGTCAATAAGAAGACAGATCTATGAAATGAACTTTGTAAAGGTCACGCCACAATGATTAGCCTTGGCTTACGACGCGCTTCGTTTACCACATGTTAAATACACAGAGTCTACCTGCTCGTCTATTTGAGTTTTATGTTTTCGTATTTAATGTTTCCGCTCCGTGTATCTGGTAAGATATTTATGTGGAGGTGAACTTAAGCTAACGTTCATGTTGAGGATCTGAAGTCTACTTGTCTTTAACTTCTAAGCATTGATTTTTTTTTTAATCATGAGATAAAGTTTGCCCATCCAATGAGAAGCCTCTTTGAATATTAAAATAAAACAGACTGGGGACACCTTGAGTTACTCTTATTAACTACGTATCATAATTTCGTAGAATAAATGCGTCATCTTAGACAACTCTCCTATTCCTGGTCGCCTAGAATCATATTAAGTAATTGCGGTAAGGTACACTGTGATTGAGCATTTATTTTAATTTAAAGAACATTTTTAATTGAAATTGGAGACATTGCTAGTGGATTTCCAGCTTCATCGGGGCTGCTAATGACAGAATAAGCGCCTCCGAGGGCTGCCTAATAAATAACTCAAGGTCAGCTAAGCTCAGCGAGCTAAACATTACTTCGAACTCTTCAGCAAGGATATGTTTCCGGTGACCTATTCTTTAATTGCTGCTAACTTTAGCACTGATGCTATCTTTTAGATCCGGTATACACTTCATACTCTGTTACTTAGCATTTTGTTATTATTGCTTTCATAATTTCGCTGTAACACTTAAGGCACAGAATAACCTACACTAACACTACTTTACTTAGAAAATATTAATTCAAATATCACTAAATTACTGTTAATAACCCTATAAATTATTTTGTGAAAACGGGCAGTATACAATTTGTTTTTTAAAAGTATTTTTATAATGAGTAGATATCGCAATAAGTAATTCAGAAAAATGAAAGCATTGAATTGCGTCAAAATAGCAGACTTTATATAGCAGTGGTCGTATATACGACCTATTTGAAATCACTATCATTATTAAGATATATCTTACAGCTTTATTATGTTATAATTTCAAAATCAATTCAAACCGCTGAATGTACCAAAGAAATAGTTTTAATACACGCGTTGTACATAGAATGTATGCTTGCGTGCTAAATACGTACCTATGAGATATTCATATTATGAACTCGAATATTGTATCCCGCCTTTTTGAAAACCTCGTAAAAAATATTTTGATTGTTCTCTCATTAACTGGGATACCGCTTGACTATCTAGATTTATATAATTCCTCCTTCTAAGCTTGACATATTATGGAACAGGTTTGAAAAGCAGCCCGACCATTTTATGTACTGCAAATTGCAATTGCAGACTTAAGCTATTGGAACGCTAATTAAGATCCCTTTAGCTATTATCATTTAAGTCAAGAACGACTACTCACGAATGTTGATGTCGTACGTCATCTTCATCAATGTAAGAAGCATTTTATCATGCTTTATTTAACAGCCTAAGCACCAAATCTAGCCGAGACGCCTATTGTTTTCATGACCTGCATTTAAAATATAAATACATAACGGTGGTTATATTTAAAAAGCTAAAAAAAAGCTAAGCAATTTAATTTTAGTTAATACTTTTCTTAATCTTATTTGTAGTTTGTGAACTATTTTAACACAAAAAGAAGTTTGTGTTTTTTTTTTCAGAAGTTAAAACATTTACGAGTCTTCGTTTCTTAAATGTTTTTTTTTTCAGAAGTTAAAGTAAACATCGTTTCTTAAATAAAACCTTATAGCTACCTTCTATGACGACGAATCTGGTTTATAGTAACGGCTTCGTGTGTTCCCCGACCCTGGTCATGATTACTAACGACCTGGCTTCCGTACAACGCACCCGCCCGGAACAATAACACCGCCAGCAGAATTAAAACAAAGCTCACACTTCACATACCGACGTAAAAACGATCACGTTGACCTTAGATTTAATCACTTTTTTTTAAAAATAATACGAACATTTCTGAACTCACTAATTAGGTACGACATATTTTATTTACTTCGGTATGTCAACGGCCACTGTGATTATGATTCGGTTTAAAATTAAAAGATACGTAAGATTATTTTAAAGGGTTTAGAACTCAGTTGAGCCAAAGATTTTTTTGGTAATAAATGGTTAGTAATATCCGTTAACGCCGTAAAAAAATATTATGAATGCAAACACGAGGTCAATATCTGGAATATTTTCAAATAAATTATTCAGAAAAAATAATAACAACAAGAAAGCTATGTCCAATAATTAATTCGATTTATAATATCATTAATCGTTATAATGTATAATAATAAAATATAATTATAAAAGTTTTATTATAATCGTAAACAATATAAAAACTTTCGACACTCAATGGCTCTAAGTTAGGATTTTTCATGTATTTTGGCAGCTCTACTCTGCTGAATCTAGTCAAAAAGTACTTATCACTAAAATTTGTGATTGTAGGATGAATGTGTAGTCGAATATATATTAGAAGAATCTAAGCGGACTCTTTTGTAGAACAGCGTATTTTTTAGGTATTATTAGGTTAATACTATTATATTTGACCAGTCTTCCCTTTTTTGTAATGGTTCCATTACACCCTGTATATACGCACGGCACATGCTTCTAACAACAGACTACGCGCCCACACACACCTCGAAAGCGTCTGTAACAACGCTACAAACTATTTACAGTATGTGGTATTTAACCGCTTACATTGACCTCGTTTATTTGGATGCGCTGCACATCACTCAAGCTTAGTAACGTTCAACATGTGGTTTAATTGCGTTAAACTAAGGTATTAAGGTACAGTATCTATTAATCCCTTATTGATGTAGTTTGATTGTCGTAAAACTGCAAAAAATAAATGTTTGCATTACGTAAACGTTTATGCAAATGCTGTGTGAGGTAAGTAGTAATGCTTAGGCTGATTCTGGGCTGTCTCATCAACCCACTTAGTGTAATGATAAATATCATAATATATTAAATATTAAGTGTCCCGTAGTAGACTGTGGACTATAGACCGTCTTCAATTTGAAGTTCCACAACAATGGAATATTGGTTAAATTTATTTCACGTATCCTTTCAAAAGTTTCCTTTAGCTTTTCTCACTTATTTACCGATGAATCTTCAATATATGTAACTGATAATTATTTGTTTTCTACAAGCGCCATAAATAAGTCTACCAACATTTTCAATGCGCTTTGCCTATTCGTCAGTCAGTTGCCGTTCTGAGTATGGCGAAATTTCCCAGAATAAAAAATATCGTTTAATAATTTACTCAATAGCATCAGCAGATGCAGTAAAGTACTTATGGTCCTTGACATTTGAATTAAAACTTACTGTATAAGGAGTTACTGAAATACCTATTATTTATATTACGCAGTGAGCATCGACGCTATGAGAGTTCGCCCCTCTACTCTAGACAGGAAACACAACGCTAGGCCTAAGCAACTAGAAAATACTGTATATCGTTTTATTAAAATGTCATTACGAAGAAGAGATTACGAAGAAACTATTAAGTAGAAAAGGAACATGGCTTACAATATTTTAATATAAATTAATATTTACACCGACTACTATCTGACAGCATGTACATTAAAAATTAAATATAGGAGACGAAATAGCGTTTACGTGTTTATTTGCTTATTATTGGAATTAAGAACTGCCACACATTTTATCATGTCTCAATGACGAAATACAGAGATTTAGTATTATAAAAGCGTACTATTCTGTATGTAGAAGTAATTATGTATAAGCAAATTAGTATTGAATTGAAAGCATGTTAATCAAAGCACTTTGATAGTTTAACCTCGCATACTTAATAAGTTTTACAAAGAAAACGATTTCGAAAGATTGGAAATCGTAAAAGAGTTGTTTTTATAAATGATATCTAGGAATCAGAAAAGGACGTGTTTAGACCTAATAATCTAAGATAGCTTCCAGATCATGTGATCAACTAGTGACATATGGCAAAATAAATGTGACATGTTATAGGAAAGCACAGATTGTGAAGTCAGGTGCGTTTGACCTCTTCAACACATTTGAATTAACTTCACGTACGCTGCGTTAGTCCAGCAGGAAACACAATGCTATAGCAACTTACTCATGTGCTTAACCACACGATCAAGGTCTACTAAACTTAATAATACAAACCAAAAAACCTATTAAAATTAGCGAACCGAAACGAAAATAAAAATTTTAAGATTTTTTTTTTTGCACTATAAAGTTATAAGTCGTGTTTTAATTACAACCAATATAAAATGATACGGGTGACTTTTCAGTTCATTATTTCGGTAGTCAAGTTTAAACAGAATTTTATTGAGGAGATAACGATAAAGTACTTACTTTAAATTGAAAAGTTTTATGTTTACTTGTATTCCAATTTTACAACGTACTCACATGACCAAAAATATTCTTTCATTCGGATACATTAAAATACTGCTAGTATTAAATTTTTAAAAGTATTCATAGAACCATTTAGAGTATTCTGTGTTTTAGAACGTTAATAGATCGATGATATCACTAATACCGGAGCCTATTTCTATGCGGATTTTAAAACTACATATTTTCAGGCTATTGACAAATAAATCCGTATTACCGGTCGCAGCGATGCAATCATTTCAATCACATGATATATAACTCCTGAGTAAATTTGTGAATAAAACAGAAAGTTCATAAGATACTTCCTTACCTTGTCATCGCCAAACTTGTACCACAAGAACACGGTGTGTAGGCCTCCGCCTACTATCAATGGTTTTGTATTATATTTTAATATTAACAGCACATATACTTTGAAAATGCCTTGCTGCACATTAAAACATAGGTACATGATTAGCATTATCTACTGTGGAATATAGCATATATCTTTAGTAGTGGGTTTCTTCCACTTTAAGCGTGGACAAGTTTACAGCCCTTCTAGAATTTAATGGCAGCCAGCCCCGTTGTCACTACAAGGTGAATGCCACACACCCTAGAACATAAGGAACATCAATTGTATAATGATTGGAAGTCGATCTAATTGAATTAAATATTAGTAATGGAGTTCATATTATTCGACTTAGTCGCACTACAGTGTTTTCATAAGAATATTAAACCAATTTGTAGGAATAAATTATTAATATCTTCCATCTGCTTTGGTTTTAGCAATTCCCAGGTCAAAAATATATTAAATTATAATGTCTCTAGAATTTTATAAACCAAATATTATATTTAAGATTTTAAGATCCGTGTCAAGATTCTCATGATGCACATTTATTCGAGAGCAGCACAAAAAAAAACTTTCAAAACCTAATTATCACAAAAAATAAATAGGTAATTGAAGTAAATGCGTCAGGTCTTATAACAGCTGGTTTAAATCATTCATTCTCTATGCTTCAATGGTTCCTCTGGGACAGCCAACAGGCACGGGTGGCGCAGGTACAAAACCCTAACGATAAAACATTTTTTTCAATCAACCTGTTGACTTAGACAAGTACTTTGGTTTGAAGACGTCTAACCAAAAAATGTTTTTACGTTTTAAGATAACGAATGGACCACACCGGCTAGGCGGCTTGCCGTTTTATCAGAAAGTTAATATTTGAATTTAGTTCAATTTATAAACTTAATTTGATGATTTATAAACGCCACGCCACATTCCAAGTTCTTAGTAAGCGATATTAATTCTTCCTTACAATATTTTCCTTATCATTTAAAGGTGTATCGATAACTGTTTCGATCGTAACGTACGTGTTTATTTACTGTTACAAAATGTTAGCACCTTGTAAATTTCAAGTTTCCGTTGTTTCACAACTGTCCATTTCATTACTTGCTGATTAAAGAGGGAATCTTTTAGTCTTTAATGGAATTTGTTGCAAAATATTATTAAAAAGAAATAAATTCCAATTTTTTTTGTTGCAACTACAACTGCTGTTAATTCACTATTGTCATCAGTCCCCCCTATAAAATACACCTTCGACAATCATTTCTTCTTTTTCCTTCTCACGGTCTTGCGTATTTCCTTTCTCATCACAACGGAACCCCATTTATTGCGTACAGATAGCATAACAATTCTTCAGGCGTCGCGCGTAAATTTGAGGTTATGTTAGTATTAAATCGACATTCGCCGGGAACGAACGCGTCGCGGCGACGGCGTCTGTACCGGCCGATCATCTGTGCATACGTTACGTCACGATCGATATCTTGTATACTCAAGTGCATTGTTGCAGTGCGTTTATACATTCGTTTCATTAAAGTGTAAATCATATTTTATTAGAAACTATTCCGGCAGATATGACAGTGATTTTTAAATTAACGTTCCAGTGAGTTAGTTGGCTGTTCGAAAATTAGCTCTCGTGTATTAAGGTTTGTTTATTTTAAAATTTAACTGTATGTTTTTGCTACTATATTTCACTCGTAGTATGTTTAAATAATGTTAAGTAACTAACTCCTTTGATATTCTATTAAAATTCTTAATTTTTATGTTATTTTATTGAAATCAGATATATTCATACATTTTTTTTAAATGTATGTGTGTAATTTAGAAGTACGGTTTAACATATAATAAAACTTAGCAATCTTTTGCCTCAATGAAATAGACAAAGCCCCTTAATAATTTCAACTAAACCCTCCGTCGGCGTCGTCATACTTGGGTAGACTAAAGAGCAAACCTTGTATTGCAGACTCTACCACCCTAAAGCCAATTTGTATAAGGCCTACTTTTATTTTTATTTGTAAAAGCGTTTTGGTAAATGCACCGTCAGCGCGTGCATTCATCCCACACCCCTAGTTTATTACCTTACACCGTATGCACGTTGTGGTTCCAAATGTTATTCTCACTAAATCTATTAGACGATTAATCCTTTGTGTTGTTAGTTAAGCATTTGTTATGCAAATGAATTAGATCGTGATAACAAAACTTGTCTTGAACAATTCAATGTGCCAGTACTTAGGAGCTTACTGAAAAACACATAGTAGCAAATGGACCAGTGTACGGTAGATATAACGGCCTTTAAGATTCTTCGTACGTCCAAAAATGGTAACTAGAGTCATTAAAGAAAACACAAACAAGATCCTTCAATTATGGGCATCTGGCGTGGGCCAAAAGTCATCATCTGCACGAGTGATATTTAAATTTAAATCAAGCGAACTCATTAAAAACTCAGTCTCGAAGTATTTTTATTTGAATTTAGACGTTAATTTGACCTTTGGATCTGCAATTTTTTGCTTATATCCGAGTCCTTGATCTATAACTGAATACAAAACATTTGTGCCTTTCCTAGTTTCAAAATCGTGGTTCAAAGCTCGCCACGAATAGAACTTAAGGTTAGCTGAACAAACAACGACGCCTAAATAATAGTATCATAAACCATAAACTTCTCTATACTGTTGTCCGCATAATGTTTACTTAATAATAATGAATCACGGAAGCTAGTTTTTAGGTGATATCGGAATTTAAAAAAAGAAAATCACATGGTTCCGCCGTTCACAGTCCGCCTACGTAATTGCAATATGTTCGTTTATATACCTACCTAATCTATTATATAATAGAACTATTTTTTCTCCATGTTCATTCGAACAAAACTAGTTTTCGTTTTATTGTTATCAACTAAGTCTTACTTATTAATTTGTCAGTTACAAAAAACCCTGATTCAAAAAACAAGTAACGCCTTAAAATATTATAGGATCATTACAAATACATACATAGATTGTCTTATGAGTACGACACGCATAGTTAAACGTTATGTAATCAAAAAGGTTACAAATATTTGTAGGTGTAATACCTAAAAATGTTTGTAATCATTGTCACGTAGTAACATATTGCATAGTTTTGACCAAACTACATATACAAATATCTAAGTCTATAATTTTGATACTAATAATACTAAATACTGCGTAATATAAGTTATTATGCATATGTGATGCATATCATACCTATATGTTATCTTTTTTAATTCTATTTAAGAGTTCAAACATCTAACAGGTGAAGATTGAATAAATACTCACCGCTTAAAACAGTTCACCGCCGTCCAGCACAGGGTAGTCCTGGTACAGGAACTATTGGTAAATATAATATGGACTTCAAAATATGTTAATATTCATTTTCCTGTCACCGAGGCTCAGGTATTAGTGTATGCTAATCCTAAATTTACGACACATGTTTCTAACGCAGGTCTGTGTGTAGATGTTTCTGTATCGTGAGTATGTTCCCGACACCCGTAACACTGGAGCGAACGTTTTTTCTATCGAACCGTTGAATATACCGCACTCATATTTTCACATAAACTTTTCTTAATCAAATAGATTTCCCCCACTTCGCTTGCGTAAATAACATTTTCTCTTAAATTTAGGCAACCTTGTAAACTAATGAAAACAGTTTTTTTGATGTAACACCATCAAATTAAATACAAATTATATGTATACACAACTTTTTCTTCTTTATCGCTGTCATTTGTCAAAATTGCATCAAAATCGGATACGTGATCCAGAAAAAATAAGTGGAGACCCAAACAGAGACAGACAGCGACTTTGTTTTAAACTATATAGAGATATTTAAACAAAATAACTTCGTTGATCAAACGTTTTTGAGAAATATTTATTGGTTTTTATGTACATTGAAAACTAGAAGCACAACCAACGCTCTGCCCACATGTTGTACCGGAAAACCTCTTATGGAAGTTCATTCATTAGTAATATATATATGTGCTGATCGGATCCATTCAGAGAGTGTTTATGTTTATAAAATACTTTTTGTTCGGTACTTACAAATAACAGTAATCATGTTGCACCACATTCTTCTACTTGATTTATCATTTACTCCGAGATGCCAGCTGTCATCAAAGCTATTTTTATTTTAGATACTACTGCTTGAACAATCGATATTGCTCAAGAGTAAGACAAGTCTGGATTGGCTACTTCTCTTCCATTGTAGCCGAAGACGCTGTAGCAATTCGTATTTCTCATTTAAAACGAATGATTCTCGACCTTTCATTTTTAGCCATATTACATCTGACCAAATTAAAACAAACTCAAGATTATACTAAAAGGAAAACGGGCATCAGAGCCGTCAATTCATAAATTACATTTACGTCATTCTATATTTACAAAATAAGGAAAATGTGTTTTGCTTAACCAAAATCGTAATACGCTTTTAAGAAGGAAACATTAACTATGTCGTGTAATTCAATTGAAGAGTTCATTAGCTGTAGAAAGAGAACAGAACAGGACCTCTTCTTACAGGACCTCTTTGTTGTTGGTATTGGCTTATGTCAAGATCGAATATTAACCATTACTTCAGTGATATTAACAGAACAGGTACAGGCGTGAAACTGAATTTAATGTCAAACGAGTATTAAAGTTTAAGAAGCTTCTTATTCAATTCAATCAAAATATACGGCCATTAGTGTTAATAAATATTCGTAAACGCCTAAATTAAAACCAATTTCAAAAAATATGACAAAAAGCAAGGCTTCGGAAGAATATCACAATATTAATTTTTAGCTTTAGGACTTGTATTTGAAAATTTTAAACTATATAGTTAATAAGAAAATAAATATGTAAATGAAAAATTTTTATCGAGCCCTACACCCCAACAGAGGGTAATAAGAAAGAATGATGATGATGATGATGATAGTTAATAAGAGCAATTGGATTATCGACCGTTGAATATCGACAAATAGGAGAATGTTTCTGTAGGTGCAAAGCTAAGGTTGTCTCTCAATCAAACTCAACAAATCATTAGAGTAGTGTGCGATGCTACGACAATTTATAAATTTCAATACGAACCCGCTACAGAAAGAGGCAAAAGATATAGAAACTGACGATAGTCGCTAATGTCGAACAGGCGAGTATAGGGATGGATAACGCATTTCTGCTTACATTCTGAGATCTTAGAACTTATATCTAAGGTGGGTGGCGCATTTACGTTGTAGATGTCCATGGGCTCCAGTAACCACTTAACATCAGGTGGGCTGTGAGCTCGTCCAACCATCTAAGCAATAAATAAAATAAAAAAAGTTTTTCCGGAACCCTTACAACGGAAACTTACTCGCACTTGTCAGTTTACCTAACTGTGAACGAAGGCCTTTTTTTATGATTGAAGGATTACTGGTAGCCCGGAGGCCATTCCAGTTTCACCAGAACAGGTGGGCGAGACACGAAGGCCTGTCCTGTACACAGGTGATCGAAGAATTATTTGACTCAGGAATAAGTGGGAACAAATCACGCAATCCGGCCCCAAATTATGATTCCCTGTATTATGGGTACCAGAGAATGATATACAAACCTTTATACATAATATTTACTTAGATAGATAAAAAACACCCAGATAAAAAGCAAAAAAGCCTGTTCATCACACGAATGATGTGGGAATCGAACCCACGACCCTTAGCGCAACAGTCAGCTACGCAAACTACTGCACCAACGAGTCAGTCTATATAAAGTAACGTTAATGCTTAACATTTAGATTCAAATATCAAATTCAAATATCAAATTCAAATATCAAATATCATGTTATACTAAAAGGCAAATACAAATATCACTAAAATATTATACAATTATTTTAGACTGATAAACATTATTTAAAAAAATAATAATAATGTTCACTGAACAATTAATATATATGAATGTGTTTGTTTCATGTAAAAATCACGTACAAAGATAACCCGTGTCAAAATGGCATCCACTTCGCGCTAGTCAAGTGATATAAAAAGTGATCAGTTGGATATTGCAGTTCGTCTAATTAACCCGGTTAAAAATATAAATGACGTCTAGAGCTGTCTCTGTTCTTTATAATATATTTATCGCACTAATACTTTTATTTTTTAAACTTATATTTTAAGAAATGCAAACTAAATACAACTCATTCTTGTGATTTCTTCTAAAACAAGCAGAGTGAAATACTAAATAAATAACGGGGAGAAATTTACAAAAACTGTTATGAAATAAGCTATTTGGATTTCTTTTGTGTAGTGTTTTTTCCTACTTATTTATTTTACACAAACTTATTTATATATTTATAAAGTCTATTTAAGCTCCAACAAAACTGCTTAATACGTTTTATCATCTGTTTCAATCAATTACTTTATTAATTTTGTTTAGTTGCTATTTAAAATTTTTTTTCAAATATCAACTGTTAATATAATATTAACAAATTAACTAACTTAAACTAGGAGTTCGTCTTCTTTCTTAGAGCTTATAATAAAATTAAATCAACATCATCAACGAATTTTCTAATTTAATTAATACAAAAATGGATGCTATGTTGTTATTATTTAAATGCACGAATTAAATTTTTGTTTGTAATATAAGTAAGACATTCAAAGCTATTATGTATATACATACATTGCATTCATTTATTGGACTATAAATTCCAAATATATGTTTTTTACAACATAAGGAAATCAATTGTAATATATTCTAACAATTTGTGTCCTAAAATGCAAGTTTTTGTACAATTTACACTGGAGAAGACATCATAGTGAACGTTATACATACTTAGTCTGGCCATAAATACTGTTACAATTAAAAATAAAAAAAATTCTATTGCAAATAACATTTATTACTTTTACAGTGTGTTAGTTTAATACATAAATATAAAACAATTTAAAGTATGAAAAGCTTATTCGAAGTGGTCTCCATTAGCTGCAATACACTCCTTTAAACGTTGAGGCCAGTTATCAATAGAAGCACGCACTCTTTCCATGGGAAAATGTTTACTGCCAATCGTACGGATTATTTTAGGGACTCCAAATTATCATGGCGTTTAGCCGTACTCTCTCAAACTGACCATAAATCATAATCCAGCAGATTAAGATCGGGACTAGACGACGGCCAGTCTTCAGCTCTGATGAAGTCCGAAACGTTCGTTTCCAACCAAGACTGCGTAGACCGAGCTTTATGTCCTGGCGCCGAGTCTTGCTGGAAGGACCATTCTTGATTATTGAACATGGTGTTATTAAGGGGCTTCACTACTTTCTCAAGAATGGTATCTTGTGCCGATGTTTTGATACCTTTTTCACAAAAGGTACTTCTCAAAGGCTCAGTCACTACTTCATAGCTAATACCCCACCAAACCATCACTGAAGTCGGATAGTGCCCACGTTGCACTCTGTCGACTAATTCGGAAGCTTCCTTAGAGCTCTGAGCATAAATACGGTCAGTTTGTTTGTTAAAATGTTGCTCAATTGTAAAAAAAATCTCATTCGTAAACAAAAATTTTCTATCACCTCCCTTTGCGTACCGCTTCAGTAGTTGTTTCGATTTTACCACCCTATTCTCTTATAAATTATCAGTTAAGAAATGACCAGTACGTCTCTTATAGGCTGCAAGTCCTAAGTCATCTTTTAAAATACGCGAAATGGTTCTAGGTGCTATCTTCATCTCCCGAGATAAAATATTTTGCTTTCGGACAGGATTTCTTCGAATTCTTTCCCTTATTGCTTTGACCACCTTTTTCGTACGAATACTACGAGGACGGCCAGATCTTTTTCTGTCACAAACAGAGGAGGTCTCATTGAACCCATTAATAGCCCGGAACACAAACATTTTACTAATACCAAGCGTATGGAGAGTTTAAAAAATTGCATTTGGCTCCATACCTACTTTGTGTAATGCAATCACGCGATTCGGTTCTCTTTATCACCTCACTCCATTTTAATATCGCAAAATATTGCACAATGTATTGGCGCGAAAATGAGAAAAGTCAATGAGCAATCATATAAAAATGACAGATTCCAAATTCAAATGTAATATTTGGTTTACTTTTAATTGTAACAGTATTTATGGCCAAGCTAAGTATGTATTATGTTGCACAAACTACTTTTCAACACAATAACGACAGGAGTGACAGAATTGCAAAATGTAGCGAAACTTAAAATGTAGCGGAATCATCCTACGTTGGCAGCATCGATATATTGGGCTAATATCTAAAACTAAAGCAATAAAATCCATACTTTAAGGTTACTAAATTTATTTAATCGGAATGATTATCTAAAAGTGAGGATTCTTTATTATCCAATTTCCATTATAATGGTCTGAAGTGAGGCGCCTACGATATTCAGAATAAGGCTATTTTTGTCATAACAATAAACTTTTATTTGTCTCACAGGTTATATATTTTGATTTTACATATTTTTTATTGATTCAAATTAAACTCTAAAATTCGCAGTTGGCTCTTATATTATACTATCAAAAGCTACGAATAAATAATTATTTATTCGTAGATCAAAAGCTACTAAATTCTTTCATATTATATTATAGTAGTTAGAGGTAAACTATATACCGTATTAAATATTTTTTTCAGAAATGATAAATATTCTTTCTAATCTAAATTTTAAGTTTTACACGTTTAGCATAAGTTTAATGACCTATTCGAGTAACAAAACGTCTTAATTGAATGTTCGAGGAGGCGTGAGGGTTAGCGGTGACATCATTAGACACAAAAGATGAATTGTTTTCACACGATTCTATTGTTTCAACGATATTGGGAATTCTTTAAATTCTAGTTTCATACGACTTTCCGTTATAAATTTACAACTAACCTCTACGGTAAGGTAACTACAAATAACCTCTTTTAAATCATTACATAATAGTTGAGGTTAAGTAATGTTTAATTTGTAATTAATATGAACTTAGTAAAGAAGTGATAGGCACAATTACCTATTATTGGAAAAAGCATTTATAATAAATTTTACAATAAACAAAACCTTGCATTTGAATGTTATATATACATACATAGAAATATCTACATAAATCACTCACATGTGTACTAAATGCACTTCTCTGTTTTCAAGTAATTCAAATAATAAAATGGATTTGCTAGCTATAGAAAGTTTAACGGAACTTGGTCTAAATTTTTTTAAATACAATTTGTTTTGCATTTTAAAATAGATAGTCATATTTTTATTTTATTTGAAACCGATTTGCATGTCAGAACTGTAAAAATGGCAGCCAGAGCTTATCTATTGAGATAAACCGCTTTCATTAGTGTCAAGCCAGCATCTAATTTGGTTCAGCTATTGTGAAGATTATTGTGCACAAAAACACGAAACAAAAAAAAAACGATTTCATTAAATGCTGGATTCGCAGTTTATTTGACTTCTAAAAACATAGAGTTACTGTTAGTTCCTATAAAATAATACTTGTTCTTTGTCTGCTCTTTCTACTATCTTCATTGCAACGTGTTATAAGCAGGAACTTTTTAATTTTATTACTATAAACATTTATACTAAAATTTCGATTTTCAAATACTAAAAAGATCACCATTCCTTCAATTATCGACATTTATTCGTTTCTCTGAAGATATGTTAATCTATATATATATAAATGAATCGCTGTTCGTTAGTCTCGCTAAAACTCGAGAACAGCTGGACCGATTTGGCTAATTTTGGTCTTAAATTATTTGTGGAAGTCCAGAGAAGGTTTAAAAGGTAGAAAAATATGAAAATGCTCAAAATTTAATAAAAATAACAAATTTGTTTTTCCTTTGAGGTGTCCCCCATCGGACGGATAAAGTTTAGGTCTTTTATTTATCGATTGAGGCACTACGAAGTCTGCGGGGTCAGCTAGTTGGAAATATAATAAAATATTAATAATTTAAATTGACAAATCACTTTAAGCTTTATCTTTGCGTAAAAAGTACGGTATGAGTAAAAACACTTAATTGAAGTGTAAGTTCTATAGAAAAAAGTGTGATGAATCTAAGACAATGTAATTCAATCGCAAAGATTTCTCTTGAGAAACACACGACACATATTAGAATGGCGAAGAAGAAACAATTTCCCAGTGTGTATTGAAGAGTTCAAAACTAGAACTCATGGTGTTTAAAACTTTTACACTTCGTTCCAAAAAAACATGCTATGACAGTAGAATATAGCGGTCCATAGACTGTTTCAGTTCATTTGGATACTTTTTGCATTTCCGCTATTACTAGATATCTTATATCTACGTATGTGTAGTCATTTAAATTTTATAGAAATAGATACATCCGGAGCTCACCGTCTATTCCTCTTCACAGTGTGACTCATAGGTTAACCTAAGACTAAAAAGAGTAGGCTGTGTGTTTCGAAAGCTTGGACGCTATTTTTTTTTTTCAAAGTAAAAATAAGTTGAACCTATGTATTAAATAAAAAATCATTCGTATTCATTTAAATAAAAGTCCAGGTGTATAGATATGTTCCATATAGACCCCGAAACAGCTAAACCGGACATATTTCTACCAAATTTCAGGAAATCTTCAGTTTGCTCTAGCGATTGATCCTGCAAAGAAGTCATAACAAAAGGCCAACAAAGCGTACAATTTTAAAGTAATTACGCCACCTCATTTTAATATTAAAATCGCGTCAACAAGTTAATCTCTTCCTCTTTACCTTTCATTTATAGTGTGCGTACTGTCGCTTACCATGCCATTATAATCTGGAATAAGGTCTCCTCCAAAAAAAATCCTAGCGATATGATATTTACATTTTTGAGAGGCTTAAACACAGCCTTCAGCGTCAGTCAAGGACTAGGTTGTGACTTTGGCTGATGATCCTGATGATCGTGAAGCAATGGTAACCGCTAACGATAAGGAAGGCTGTAGGCTCGTCTGCCGTCTGTAAGCTTAACAATAATAAGTTTCAACAAAATAATCTAGGAAATAGTAACTAAGCTACTGGATGAAATCTAGTATTGATGACTTGATGATAGACTTGATGAAATCTAGTACTAAGGAAGTAGTAGTAACTAAGCTACTTGAAATCTAGAATAAGGGGCCTACTAGTGCTCTCTGATTAACCTAGTTCTATCTAATGTTTTGGTTTCAAAAGAGTCTTCACCGGTACTCGCACGGTACGGTATGGGCACGCACGGTATGGTACGGTACGAGCGACGGATACCACTGACCATGGGATGTGCCGTAAGCTCAGCTGTCTACAAAAGAAATAATAACAAACAAACACTTTTTGTCGTATAATTTTCATTGATGTCATCAGCCAGCTGCTTATCTTGGGAATAATATTGGATACTGACTTCATATAAGTTACAACAAATTTAAATAACCACAAACTTTGTTTTTAAATGAGAAACCTCTAAGACTAAATAACAATAAATATCGGTTAGGCTTGCGGTTTACAAAGCCATGTTCTAGTTTAAAACGATCGTAAAAAACAATTAATCCAATTTAAAGCTTTAAACATTAAAAAAAGTTGAATGACATTTACTGGTGGCAAGACCTCGCGTGAGTCCGCATAGGTAGATATCACCATTCCGTCTATTTCTGCCGTGAAGTAGTAATGCGTTTCGGTTTGAAGGGTGGGGCAGCCGGCTGTTACTGAGACCTTAGAACTCATATTTCAAGGTAGGTGGCGGCATTTACGTTGTAGATGTCTATGGGCTCCAATAACCACTTAACACCAAGTGCGTTGTCAGCACGTCCGTCCATCTAAGCATAATTTTTTTTATGAAATACGATGCGATTTTAAAACAGAGCAAAATGAGTTTTGAAAGGTTAGTTATAATTTATAAAGATATTCGTTAGTTTGGGAATTAACCATTTGAGTATACAACTGTGTACAAGAATATATGTATACACAGAGTATAATAGAACAAGTCGCCGAAACGCGGCAAGTATAATGTATGTATATATTAAACAAGACATGGGTCACATTCCGAAGGCCCTATTGTGCCACAATCGTTTCTCTAGTAACGTATAAATCTGACTTTGGTTAATAAGTGTGGGCGACAACACTCCGTTACGTTGCAAGCAACATAAAGCAACATAAATTTAAAATAACAATAGGGCTGTGCTGATGTATTCTGTTCTGCTAAGTCAGAACTATGTTAGAACTTTAGTATCATACTTAATATAAGTTGTGATGAAATTATTTGACAGCTCTAGCTAAGAAATTCAAGAAATTACTCAAAACAAATTAATAGATTTGATCGTGACAAATTTAAATGTGATATTAATGCGAGAATTATTCTAATAAGAATTCAATTACGTACGCTAAATTTGTTTTTAAGGTGTTCTTCTGGAAGATAAGACAAAAATCGGGAACCATCTGAATCAATGACTTCATTCTTTTCGTAGTCTATACTAATATTATAAAGAGGAAAGATTTGTTTGTTTGTTTGTTTCGAATAGGCTCCGAAACTACTGGACCGATTTAAAAAAATATTTTGCCATTAGAAGCCGACATTGTCCCTGATGAACATAGGCTACTTTTTTAAAATTTTTTTTTTTTTTTTTTGTTTCATGTATGTTTTAATGTTTCCGAAGCGAAGCGAGGGCGGGTCGCTAGTTTTTAATAATTTTAAATTTGATTTGTGCTCTAAAAATGCTATACAAAACTGTTGGTTTTGAGAGACATTCACAATGCGAATAGCGATTATTTAAAAAAAAATATGGTAGCTTTTTTATTTATTAGGTACTTATATTGATTTGCTTCATTTTAAAAATAAATTAATTCAATACCCGTATTAGCTGAATCCATAATAGTGCTACTTCTTACTATTAGTAATATTTAATTGTGTAATGTACTAATAAAAAATATATAATAGGTTGCGGAAAAAGTTTCTTCGCACTTTTTAAGAAAATTCACAACATTTTTTAATATCGTTTATTTACATTTAACTAAAGTATGTAGGTACCATTTTGTTCGATAATTTTTTGCCATCTTGTAGGTAGGGACATGATCCCATTGCTATAGAAATTTTGGGGCTTCTGATCAAAATACCGCGACAATTGGTTTTGGCAGTCCTCTCGTGATGTTAACCTGACACTGCCTAAAGAATTCTGAAGAGACCGAAACAGGTGGAATTCTGAAGGTGCAAAGTCAAGACTATACGGCGGATGCATTAACACCTCCCAGCCAAGCTCTCTTAATTTTTGCTGAGTGGCTAAAGATGTGTGAGGGACGCTTGTACAATTTGGAATTATCTTCTTTAAAATTTAAACATTTAATGATACCAAAACCAGCCAGATACAAATAGCCAAAGATATTTTATTACAAGTTCATACATACTATAATGCGACAAGACTTTTCCCCAACCTATTATGTATCGCAAACAAGACGAAAACATTTCACAAGAGCAAAAAGGATCTGCTGTTAACAAAATACACAAAAGTTATTGTTTTTGCATTGAGCCACGCTGGAACACTCGAGCTTCATCGGGAAAAAAAATACACCAAAGACTGACCACTTCAACAACAAAACGCTTTCACTTTAAAAAAAAAGCATTCGAATTTATTTATTACCTTTTGGGAATGCTACTGTATGTGCATACTATAAGAATTAACTTTAATATTATATGTTTACTTTTACGAAATCGAATTAACAACGTAAACATTTGAAACAATAATATCGACATAAAACATTGCAAATGATGAAACATGTTTATTTTGAAATTGAACGATGACATTCTTTTTTGGACAAATCAATAAAAAAGACGTCTCATTTTGTAGTTCAAATTGAAGAGGATCAGTGCAAAGGAAATAATGACGTTTAGTACTATTATTGATCGAAGGACGTTTCTCAATTAGTTAAATCGTATTTTTTTAAGGCTTAAGACAAATTTATAAGGTATTTCCATAATACATTTAAGTATTCCATAATACATTTTATTGCGTAAATATGCATTAATCGGACTTGAAACTTAACCTTATAACTCAAGAGAGACAGTGACATTCATGCTGTGAAGGTCATAGGTTCCGGTAACCACTTAACATCAGGTGAGCCGGATCTTTTCTGCCCAATAAGAAGAAAAGAGATCACAGATGTATTTTGAAAAATAGATAAGTATTTTACTACCATGCCTCAATAAAACATGGAGCCATTCAATAATAATTCCGAAACTTAATTCTGTGTGACGTATTCAAGTGTCCAACAAATAAAAATATCAAGGGGACAGTTTAGTAAAATGCAAATAAAATATATTAAGCAGCTGTAAGTTGTGGAGTTAATATCTAGGTTGGCCCCTTGATTGGAAACTGACGGTAATATTCGCCGGTACAGTACCGTTGCAGACCGAATTTGGCAGCGCTCCGTGGTCACTGATCTTCCGGTTGTTGGATAAATGTAGGCTGCTTCAGAATTTGTATTACTAGTATTTTATTAGTATAGGTAGATCAACTCATTGCTTATCTCGAAACATCTAGTCGAACTCTAAACTGTATTGTATAATGCCTGTTACACCCTTTTAGCTGGAATGCACAGCTATTTTATGGCCTAGACGCGTGCGGCTCAAATTACGCCCTAAAATAATTGTGCAATATAAATATTAGATATACTTTTTGTACAATACAATTGAGACTCTGACCTCATGTCTGAAGGTAGGTGGTGATATTAACGTGGGCTCCGGTAGCCTCTTTATAGGTAGCCGGGTAGGTCAAGAGCCGATCACCCATTTACGCCACAAAAAGTAAATTTACATATTGGTATACTCGTAAAAAATGAAGTAATTTAGTAGTAGAAGTAAGTAGAGAATTCATTTTGAGACGACTTTTTTGTGGTAGTTATTACCATTAAGAACAAGGTCGTGAATATATGAGCCATATTACTTACCGCTTAAATCTATTATCATCATTACGTCTTTGGGTTGGAGCGGTAACGACACAGATACTTTTCAATACTGTGATATTCAAGGCATCATTATTTAGTTTCGTATTCAAACCCTACCAACAATAAAATAAGGTCTGAAATAACATAATTATCTCTACGTACTTTTATAACTGTATTAAATTATTAAAAAAAACTCGTTAGTTTTTTGAATGAATTTTAGGTCAGTCCGTGAATAGAATGGATTACTAAAACGTCGTTCTTTATGACATAATGGATAATTTCCGCAAGATATAGTGGAAGTACGTACCGGTATGAGCACGTTGTAATACTCGTATTGTACAACAGTCAATGAAGACCGACGTTGAATGGAACTAATTATACTAATTTGGTGTAGGTCTGATGCTCACGGCAACAACTGAAATTGATGTTCAGTTTTTTGTTGTTGTTCACAGTGCATTTAATGAAGCTATTTTGGACGAGTAAGGTTTTTTTTGAGCAATGGAAAAAACTATACTACTTGGAATACTCGTGTGCTGATATATATAATGATATTGGGTACTCCAGAATAAATAAACAATAAAAGACTTAATTGCGTTTTCTGTTATGTGTATAATGAGAAAACAACATTTAAAGCCCTTAATTTAATAAAATTATTATTTTTAACAAACTGAACTTTCTTTTTACTGAATGTCAAACTTCACTCAATGACATATAAGAAAAAACCTTTTTATAAAACTAAAGAGTTTTAGACTATGAAGGTTTTTCTTTACATATATACTCGTAAACATAATATCAAGAAGAATATTAAGCTTTCTATAGATTACAAAAATTTCAATGTATCGCTTATTGCAACGCTCGTAGGATAAAAACAAAATACAAATGTGCAAACAATATATTCGGAGAGCTACGCCTTACAATATAACGACCGAGCTTAAGCCAAGAAATATTGCAGCAATATTTATAGCATTCCCGCATATTATCCAATTTTGCATAACATTTGCAATGTTCTTAACAATTTGAATATAATTAAAATTATCTCTGTTGTTGGTCGTTATTATAACACACACAGTACAGTTAAATTAAAAATTTCAATTAAACGTGCAACAAAACCTTTTTCTTGGCGAAAGTCTGATTGAAAGAAAGGCGAGACCGTGTTAAGATAAGCTGCGACTTTCTTCGCTCTAACAATGACTGCTAAAATAGGAAATAGCACTTAATATAACTTTATTATAACAATGTACGTAGTGGACACAAGCGTTTTATCACGATCGCCATATTGCCCTAGTGCTTAGTATCACTGGCTACTTACTGTACAAGCCGATATTATTCTCAATTCGCACTTATTTTCTTTGTCTTCAATAATGGAATCTAAGGTATCTAAGGTTTATTATTACTATTGAAAGATATTCGGAGTTCATTTTCTACAGTTAAAATGTATTTTCATGTCCCGTATACTTATGTTTTCAACGCTTATAACACAAGAAAATCCCAAATTGGGGCCGTTGCGATATGTAATAGTCAAGTACCTCTAACTTTTTAATTTTGACCGTAAACTTCGTTTCGGGTGCATTGTCCGATATCCCCTTCTACTCTTTAATTATTAAAGAAAGCGAATGAAACTTTTATGGGTGCTGCGCCATTGGCTTACACAAAAAATCTGCGTGTAGCTTTCAAAATAAATACCTAAAGTGAATCATGGATCTGTTTACAAACATAACACTTCTATATAAAGCACTTTGTTTACATTATTTCAAACGTAAAGGTTATGCTTCTGATTATTCGTTTCTAATAACCAACTGAAAAATAAGGCTGAGATTAATTTTTTTACCAAAAATATATACCTGGTTCGACGAAAATAAACTTACGTAAAACCTTTATACCAAGCGAACTGAATAGATTAATAAGTGCTTTGAAACATGATCCGTTGCAAATTACCGTATGTAAAATTTAATCTCCGGGGAAAAAGAAACTGGAGTGTGGTACTGTAGGTAATTAAATTCCGTGCTTGGAGAACGAGCGCATTTTATTGTCGGATAAATTAAAACAACTGGTCACGTACTCTGGGTGAATATTTTTACGTACCACGGCTGTTTTTCATATTCCGACCTAATCTATAAGTATATATATAAAAATGAATTGCTGTTCGTTAGTCTCGCTAAAACTCGAGAACGGCTGGACCGATTTGGCTAATTTTGGTCTTGAATTTTTTGAAGAAGTCCAGAGAAGGTTTAAAAGGTAGATAAATATCAAAATTCCTTTTGTTTGTTTTAAGTTTATTTTATACAAAAGTTTAGGTCTTTTATTTATCGATTGAGGCACTACGAAGTCTGCCGGGTAAGCTAGTATAGAATAAAGAAACAAATTTTACTTTGCCAATAACTAAAGGCTAGATCCATTATCCTGTTTATTTAGTAGAAATAGTGCAGTCGCTCCAATATGAAGGGACAAGCGCATTAATATTATGAAAGCCGCTGTGCAATAAAATTTCGATCTAATGTCTGAAATGAATAGTCCATGTAATGTAGAACTGTTACCTCGGAGATATGAGATCCCAAGTTTTGGTGAACCAGTGGAAGAGCGGTGTGTTGGCAGCGATAGACTTGTTACTAATGGCTTCTTTGATTCGGTGTCGGTGTGCTGGATTTGTATCATGTTAGGGTCACCGATTTGAAGGAAACGATATTAGAAACATATTCCACCAAGCGGGTAAATTTTTCATTAAATTGACGGCGACCCTCCGTATGATATGTCACGTGATACGGATCCATCAGATCCAATAACCTATGCATTAGACACCTTTAGCTCTAACATTAGGACTAGACACCCCGGTAACCGTACTCATCGAACTCGGCAAAGAGTTCGAAGTGTAACCTAACCTAAACATCAGCCCGCTGAATTCCTCGCCCGATCTTCTCAGCAGGTCGGGATTCCGAATCCGGTTACTACCAGAACTTAATACCGCGAAGCAGTTACTCTTGAGTTGTTAGGTCTCCTTTGGAGGCGCTCAGGTAGCTGTTAGCAAATCCCACTCTTCTTGGCTGAGCCCTTGCTCGCCCATCTGCCCTGGTAAAACTGGAAAGGCTTATGTAGTAAACTCCGACCAGTAAAATCTCAAACAAACAAAAAATGATGTGTATACATGCAAAGTTATCTTGAAAATGTCGTTAGCGCATTCAAACATCCTGTCAAATATCTTATGTTCTATGGAGCTACCGTTCGAACATTGTTTCTTTACACTCAATTGTAATTCAACAAATGATGCTTGATTTTATTTATAAATAAAATGATGTAGGTCAATGCAATCAGAACGGTTCAACTTATGTATCGAGGCTGATCACCGGAAATTTATGTTTGCCTTCCCGGGCCCACTCCAAATACTAAGCCGTATCTATTTACGTGGCTTCTGTAATGACCACGATAGGACGACCGATGCTCAATGCCTTTTATTCAATAGAAATTATCTAAGAACACTTAATTGAAGTATACTTATATTTAAAGTTATTAAAATGCCATTAGAACAGGAACGACTCTTGAGATTGCTTTTAAGTTACAACCAAATGCCCCGCCATGCCTGTAGTAAGTACAAGTGGCAACTATATTTAGCGATGCACGAGGGCCAGTAGAACTTTAGTCGGCTCTATGATTCGTATTAATTTAATTAAAACTACTTAGTCATTCAATTTCGTCTTTATTATTTTTAATTCTACATAGTTTATACGGCAATCGTTCTTGACCAAGAAATAATTAAATTGAACGGTCGGAAATGCTTTAATGCAAATACAAGTACGCACAAGCTTAAAATTTAAAATTATGCCTACCATTCGCTAAAACAGACGATAATACTAAGTTGTAATATTTTAGAATATATTTTTTTAGACTGGAAGCTACTAGATATTTATTCGGTGCCAAAAATAATTGCTCTACAACAATTCTGTATACCATCTTCTTTTTAAGCTATTGCATAGCTTTTATCGCGGGCCTTGAGCGCGGCGACCGAATCATGAAATTCCGTAACGAAAAAAACCTAGCACCCCTCACTCCGCCTACCATGTAGCTCGCGTTCAACACATTCACGTTGCGCTTGTGTAGTGTTTGTGAATAAGCGCGTGGCGTGACGTCACACTCCATGCGCATCATGAAAAGTCTGCCCATCTCTTTCTCGCGCGATCTAGCTTATGAGTGTGAAGGGGATAGTTAAGATTTTGATTTTATTAATGTTTAATATAGAGTGGTCTTGTTTTATTATTGTTTTAATATTAAATTATCATTGTCTAATTATAATTGCATAAGTTGATAAAAAATGCTATGCAATAGCTTTACCGCGGCAGTTCCCGAGTGTCACACGTTTTTTTTTTCAAAAGGAAATTGTATATCTCTGTGTGTTAATTTAATTATTATCATGTTTACAATTGTAAAATAGTTAAGCATTTACACTTAAGACGTTACGTAGATGTATCGTTGGTTACAATATCATTGATTTTTATGAATACGAGTATGTCAAAGAGTTTGCGTATATGTTTATTCAACCATCTCGCAAATACTACGCCAATATTGTAAATTATCTTTATTAATTAAAATATATTGGTGAAATCATGCTTAATCTCGTTCCGATCACTTTCTCGTCTCCATATATAGCCAAAGTAAGATAAGTACTGAATCGCACATTAAGATTCTTGGGAATACGGCTTTATATTAAAAAAATATATATCACACTGTTTCAGTCACTGCAAAGCATGGGCGCACCAGCGTGGGGTACGCGTGGTGGTGGTGGCGACCGACCACGTCTGCTGCGTATGACACCGCTACGACACAGCTTCGCAGCGCCTGCATCACCGGCCGCGCCACCTCAACCGCGAGCACATGACTACGCTTCTGACGCCGACACCAATAAGAAAGGTTGAAATTTCTCATATTTTGATAGGCTGTTCCAGCTACGCCTGAACGGGTAGGTGAGCTCATGGGCTCAACCTGAGAGAATTTGCTATTTGCTAACACTAGCCCCAGCAAGAGCAGTGCTTCGCAGAATCTACCACCGGGTCGGAATCGCGACCCGCTGAGAAAATCCAGCGAGAAACTCAGTGGGATGGGTTTATAGGTTAGTTCGCTCGTCGAAGTTGTAATCGACGAGTTCGACGAGGACGGTGACCGGTGCTTGTGAGGTCTAAAAGCACAGAGAATGAATCCGGAGCATCCGACAAGACATGTTTCTAATATCACCTATTACGAATAGTCTCTAGATGGATCTGCTGATAAGGAAGAAGATTTCAAAGGATTAATGTAATAATATCACTTTTTTTATTGCTTAGATGGGTAGACGAGCCACTTGATGTTAAGTGGTTATCGGAGCCCATAGACATCTACAACGTAAATACTGCCACACACCTTGAGATATGAATTCTAATGTCTCAGTTTTTACAGTACAACGTCTGCCCCGCCCTTAAAACCGAAACACATTACTGCTTCACGGCAGAAATAGGCAGAGTGATGTTACCTACCCGTTCGGACTCACAAGACATTCTAACACCAGTATTAGATCTATTATGACGCCGTGAATTGTAATTATCTAATATGAGAACTTATATTAATATTCAATAATCCGAGATAGGAAAGATCTAAGCACACCTTTAATTATAAGTGTGCAAAGATAGATACCACAACTCGAACCCGCTTCCCAGCTTGAGGCATGACAACAAAAAATATCCATCCGACCAGACTCATAATACCTGTTAAAATTTGTAATCAAAACAGCAATTAATAGTAAAGTTTCGTCACTGGAAGTATTTGAGAGTGATTATGCTGATAGCTCTGATTATTACGGCATTATTTAATATCATATGAGATACTATCTTAGATAATTATACATTTAGTAGACACATGACCTTTACAATTCTCTAAAAATGTAATATAATAACAGAAATACAATAACTAGCATGATTCAAAAACTACGTTATTATATTGTTATTATTTCGCAAGAATAACATAGGTTATGTTAATCTATCCTAATCTATACTAATATATAAATCTACAGTGGTTTTTACGGATGTTCCGTGATAACTACTGAACCATGCATCCGATTGACTTGAAATTTGTTATCGATGTAGAAAATTCATGTACTTAATGGATAGGCTAATATTTATATGAGTGTTCGACTCCCTACACTAGTTGCGGGTGCGTTAATGACGAAAATCTTTGTGGGGGTGAGAAATAATAATGTTAATTTTAAATGCCCAGCAAAGCGGACCAGTACAGCTAGTGTGTTGTTCTTTGTTGCATCTAATCGAATGTATTTTATCCAATCATATTTTATTTAACATTTCAGAAGAAGGATGGAACGCTAACTTATCACAAAGATGGCGCAAGCTTCGACGGCGCTGCTCGCGACTACGACCCGGCTCGGGCAACCGTGAACCAAGTCCAGTGCGCTGCTCTCCTTCGCCTCCGAGACAGCCAAACCAATGTTCACCGGCACCCCCATCAAAACTTTCCTTTCGTCATCGTGGAAAAGTCTATACAACAGCCTCCTTAAGAGTGACAAGTGGAGCTCCAGACTTACTAAGAGCATTGGGCAAATTAGGTGGAGGCCTAAGAAGACGTGCTCTATCAGCTCACGACGTCTTATCTCCACCTCAGCAGCAACCATCCACATTTTATGTTCCCAGTCCGACAGCTGTGCGACAAAACACGTCACCTTCGCCGTCCAGACAATCGGCCACAGTAAGACGACGTTGCAGCTCTCCTAATGTATATAGATCAAAAGGAGCATCGAAAGATCCACTCATCAATCAAGATGATGAAAGTCACGATGTAGTAGACTACAGCTATATGAGTGACAGGAGGAAAAGTAGTTCCGAGGGACGAAATCGGCGTCCGTACAGCGAGAATGTGGAATTAGACGTACCTTATAGAAACGGCTACAGTAGACTGCCAACAGATATAAACCAAAAGATATGGGAAGAACCATATAGGCTACCGCGTGTACAATCTCGACAAGATCCTATGCAACAGTTGAAAAACGGCGTATCGGAGCTAAGAGTGAGCGCGACACCGCGATCAGCTCGTCCACCGCCCGCGCCTCCATCGACAAATCTTCAAAAAAGACCACCAGCCCCAGATCCGCGAGATTTACATCAATTTGAGGTATTTTCAATATAATTTAAGCACTATTACTATCTTAAGTTTCGAATGGTACATGAGAATATCTAATGACAATAAAAATCAATCAATACATGAAATATATAAAATACATTAAATATATAAAATACATTAAATATATAAAATACATTAAATATATATATACATCAATGCGTGCATGTCTTCGCGAACTAACACGGACTTTCGTATGGAAAAAACTATAAATTTACTTTTACTACACCTGTAGTTATATTGCGTATTTTTTCTAAACAGTTATGCGTTCCCGCCTAAAAACTTTCAAACCAAATATAAAATATTTTATTTCACATAAATGTAAGCTTCCCATCCAAATCAAAAATTAATGAGAAATCGTACTTCAATTTCCAGGTCCGCTTCACAAAATCAGCCGGAGGCAAAGGTTTGGGTTTCAGCATTGTGGGAGGGCGCGATTCTCCTCGAGGCGACATGGGGATATTCGTAAAGACAATTTTTAACAATGGACAAGCCGCCGAATCGGTTCTACGAGAAGGTGAATAGAACAAAATAATTTCTCGATTTTTTGCATTTGTACACAACCTCATTTTGCCCGAATCGCATCGAATTCGTATATAATATGTTGTATCGTATCCAACAGAAAGAGACAAAGAGAATAGAAGTAGCATGGACAGGCCATAAAGTTTTTCGTTACGTAACGTTTTCTGCTAATCAACTCATATCGTACAAATCAAGTTAACGAAACTCGTTAAAAAAAATACGTCATTTTTCTTGTATCACATCAGAAGACTGGGACTATATTATCATAAATCTCCTGTCAACGTTTTCGTGTAGTATGAATACAGCCTATATATTATCTAAGTGAGAGTCGCGGTTAGTAGGAACTGCACACATATATTTAACTGCCTGGACCGTAGAAGACAAGGAGAAAACAAATACTCAGCATGCAACTTTGTCATACAATACGAGTACCTACGTATTTTAAAAGGTCTTTGACATTTATTATGTTCAACTATAGAAAGGTGTTACATTCTAAGGTGACGGCTTAAATTAACAATAACTGCATTCCCATAAGCAGACATGCATTTCTACCGATGTGTATGTGACGAAGGGGCCTATTTTAACATCATTTAGGTACACCTGCTGAATGTTTATGAAATAATAATAATGTGTGATCATAGAACAGTGGGGATATAAGTGATGTAACATTATTTGCGTTATGGGTCTTCTTTTGTTATTCCTTTTTTTTTCAATTACTATTAACTGGCAAGCTAGTGTAGCCACTTCGATAAAGCGGCACGACACGAGAACCCTCTCATCGTGGCCGCCGGTAACTACATTCCCGATCCTGCGGACAGAATGGAAAGCAGTC
This sequence comes from Bombyx mandarina, assembly GCF_030267445.1. NCBI lineage: Eukaryota > Metazoa > Arthropoda > Insecta > Lepidoptera > Bombycidae > Bombyx > Bombyx mandarina. The sequence continues at coordinate 9,171,629 of NC_143212.1, read as the reverse complement.
GACGTCGCCCAAAACACGTCAGCTCGGATCCTCCCGATCCACTAACGGTGCTTTTAGGTACTTCAAGCACCGGTCACCGTCCTCGGTGAACCCGTCGCTTGCGACGAAGGGCTCGACGAGTAAATTAGCTCTCAGACACAGCCCACTGAGTTTCTCGCCGGATCTTCTCAGTGGGTTGCGTTTCCGATCCGGTGGTAGATTCTGCGAAGCACGGCTCTTGCTAGGTTTCGTGTTATCAACGTCATCAGGTTTGAGCCCCGTGAGCTCACCTACAAACGTTAGGGTTACGCTGGAATAGCCTCTCAAGGCAACCAGCTTAGGTAGGAAAAAAAAAAAAAAGCTAGTGTAGATGTGGTAAATTAGGAAAGTGAAAGGAAAAATATATACTTTAGTATGTATATTGTAATACAATAAGGATTTGGGATAAGTAAGTATTCGGTAAGCGTCTAATAAACACATTCACAACAATTAAATGAAAGCGGGACATTTTTGTTCTCGCTGGGGACAGCGGGACGGACAGCCTGAAAGCGGGACAATCCCGCCCAAAGCAGGACGTATGGTCACGTTATGTATATTGTTTTTATCTTTTCAGGTGATGAGATCATATCTGTTAACGGTAGAGGTACGGCCGGGCTGACGCACGGAGAAGCCATTCGGTTGTTCAAAGACGTCCGCGCCGGGCCCGTGCTTCTGAGAGTAACGCGGAGGGCGCCAGCACGCTGACTGCCCTGCGCCTGTTGCTTCGAACCCTCGCAGCCACAGGCGCCAATGCTTAATGATATATATTCCACATTGTAACAAACACTTTAATAATATTACTTGCTCCATTTCATTTTTTATTTTTATTTTATTGCTTAGATGGGTGGACGAGCTCACAGCCTACCTGCTAAATGCGCCACCCACCTTGAGATTATATTCTATTCTAAGGTCTCAGTATAGTTACAACGACTGCCCCACCCTTCAAACCGAAACGCATTACTGCTTTACGGCAGAAAGAGACGGGTACCTTCCCGTGCGGACTCACAAGAGGTCCTACCACCAGTAATTACGCAAATTATAATTTTGCGGGTTTGATTTTTATTACACGATGTTATTCCTTCACCGTGAAAGTCCATCGTGAACAGTTGTTGAGTACGTATTTCATTAGAAAAATTGGTACCCGCCTGAGATTCGAACACCGGCGCATCGCTCAACACGAATGCACCGGACGTGTTATTCTTTAGGCCACGACGACTTCACTTTCTATCTTTTTACTGGTGATAGGACCTCTTGTGAGCTACCGCACGGGTAGGTACCACCACCCCGCCTATTTCCGCCGTGAAGCAGTAATGCGTTTCGGTTCGAAGGGTGGGGTAGCCGTTGTAACTATACTGAGACCTTAGAACTTATATCTCAAGGTGGGTGGCGCATTTACGTTGTAGATGCCTATGGGCTCCAGTAACCACTTAACACCAGGTGGGCTATGAGCTCGTACACTCATATAAGCAATAAAAAAAAAAAACATGTCTACTGTTTACTGAATTTTAAACAATTTCAAAGGCTATATAAGCGAGTTAAGGTAATTAGTGTTGATATTCTACTTTAAAACTCCGTTAAAAGAAGTTTTTACTTAGTTTTAGGCAAGAATGTTCAATAGTTTATTGTACTTGATATTATAATCTAGTATAAACTCGGCCAAGCTCCATTGTGACTATTTTTAATTAAATTAAAATATTTCCTGTCGTTTCTAGATAAATATTTCAGACAAAGATTGAGATCTTTACAATTAACAATACAATGAAAACAAAAATCTACCGATTTTTTTTAATATGCAAAATGCCTTCGGATTTATTTATTTTTATTAACTAAAAGTGAACTAAGTGTGCTATGCAACATAATTTAGAATTCCACAAGTAACAGGTATGTGATTCAAGAGACAACATTTTGGAAATAATGACTATAATTTTAAATCTCATGCGCTTAATTTTTTTTTCTTTATGCATCCAAATCTTGTAACTTGGAAAAATTAACATTCCATTCCATAAAAAATACAATTAGAAATCATTAAATAAAGTCTAAATAATCGATTCCTATATATAATTCGTTATTATAAAGTTAAAAACTACATTCAGAATTGCATCAGAAATTGTGGAATGTAAGGAAAAATTATAATATATCGAGGGGTGAAAAGCTGTTTGGTTTAAGCAACATTTTTGCAACTTTACAGGACAGCCCTTTAAATTTTAAAATTTTGAAAAGATATCATTACAAAAAAACTACTTCAACTATTTGAATGGAGTAAACTTAATTAAAGTTCAATTAAATCGAATGGTTGATACAAATCTATACTAATATACAAATCTACAGTGGTTTTTACGGATATTCCGTTATAACTATTGAACCGTGCATCCGATTGACTTGAAACTTGGTATCCATGTAGAAAATACATGTACTTAATGGATAGGCTAATATTTATATGAGTGTTGGACTCCCTACACCAGTTACGGAGGCGTTAATGATGAGAATCTTTGTGGGGATGAGAAATAATAATGTTTATTTTAAATGCCCAGCGAAGCGGACGGATACAGCTAGTACCAAATAAAAGGGAACTTTAATTACAAAAGATAAATGTCGCGTATTAATAGCCTTTCACCCCTCGATATAATCATTTTCAATCATCACCCAAATTAAATGAATGAGTACGACAAATTCGCACAAACTTGCGGTTATAATATTGTATTAATAAAAACAATAATTAAAAATAGATATATGTATGTATGTTTCAGGAGTTATTTCATAAAGGCTTTTAACGAGTAATTTTCTTTACTAAAAAAATAAAATAACACAATTCTCTTTGTTAGACACAACTGCTAACTACGATTGAAAGGTGTTGTCATATTTTCGTAATTCATATTGTAATCACATGTGATGATTTTCAAAATGCCATTTATATTTTTTGTAATGCACAAACAAAAATATATGAGGAGAATTGGAAACAAATATTTAATTTACATATAATCGAATATCGGTATGCGAACGAAAGTATAGTTATCAAGGTCATAACTGGAAGACCTTTAGTGTCAATTTGATCATGACTGGATCGCGTGAGGTCTAGACTTGTTAGAGATTGTGGTTTTGTAGGTGACAAAACATATTTCATTGTTCGCAGATTTGTAGGCTGAGTTGATAATGAATTCTTTCTTATTTACAATATATACAAAAATATATTTTTGTGCTTTTTAGAGATAGTATTTATGTATTTTTTAATAAAAAAAAGATATGCTTTAGGGCCAGTAAGGGATTACTCGCTATGTGCGCAGAATTAACCAAATATTGCCTTGCTTGTAGATGTTATTAGATTTTAACATATTTTTATAAATATCTTATACATCGATAATAGGTTGCTAATTAAATTGGCGCTAAACAACGCACATAATAAAGATAAAATAGATGTAGCAAGAAAATGAAGACCTTTTGTGAAAATATCTGTGATATTGACATTCAAAGCAACGTTTCTATGGAGAGATGGTAATTATAGTTATGTGTTTAAAAACTTATTTATTTTTGTAAAAATTATGTGTGTGTGTCTATAAATAAAGCGAATACTGCTTTAAGATTTAGGTGCAAGTAGTTTATAGTAAACGATTATTAGTCCAAAGGAGCAACTTAGCAGTTGTTTGAGGTTATCGCATTTTTTGAAGGATGGAATTTTCGCCATTACTAATCTAATAATAATGACGTAGTTGGTTAACTGCTTTCAAGCAATAGAAAAGTTAGATTTACAAACGTTAAAAAATAAAATGTATTTGAACGGTGGATTTTAGAAACCGCTCAAAGAAGTACCAATTATAGTCGGATTTTTTATTAGACGAAGTAAACTGACGTTTACTGTGTTGTCAGTTTTTGATGAAATAAAAATAGTGTTGTGACAAAGTGAACAATTGAAAAAACTCCTGAATTAATGAAATTGCCTCGATTGTCTAGTGAATAGTTAGTGTGCCGAACTGCCGATATCGGGCACGGGGTTCGAATTTTAGCCGTGCCTTGTACATACCAACGAGTTTTCGACGAAACATTATGTTCCTATGGTATCTACCTGTACTGAATACCGAGTGTTTTAAACATTAAGAAAAACATTGCGAGGAAGCTTGTAAGACTGTCCTATTTCCAATGCATCATATAGTTGAAACTATAGATGTATAAAATATAACAATTATAGGTACATAGGTAATGAAAATAAAAAAAACTGATTGTAGTTACATACTACTAGTAACATATTATTATATTGGATCACTTTAATACAATTTTATTGTAAAATATAAATAATATTCTTTTATAATTTGAAATTAATGATTAACTCTTCACACTCATTGTTCATTTATGTGATTGAACGAGAACTGAACGCATCACTATTACTTTAAATATAGCAACATTATTTCACAAAGTGACATTAGCTACTGTCAGCTGGCTTCGTCTAATTAAAAATCCGACTATACATATATGTAACTTTTGAGTAGCTATTTTGCATGTTTTAATTTAAAAAAATTAATAGTATCGTGACATTTTATAAATAAATGTATTTTTATGAAAAACTAGACGATTTTATTTTTTACACTTTACCATCAGACGACATTGCCTCGCTGTTCGATCTGCTGATAGATTATGATGATGATGATACATCGCTAACGCCCGACGGCTCAGCTACAAGCGTATGAAGGCATGCATTCTTTTACTACATTTAAGTATGTCATCTGCACAGTCTTAATGTTATAAAGGATTTTCCATACTTACATAGGGGGATAGTTGCCACCGCTTCTAATATTTAAACCAACGAAACTTTCCTATATTTTATATATTCTGACACCATACCACCGATCGAGTTAAAAGCATCAGGACGAGCCTATAAAAAAATCACCTAAATATTGTCTATGAAACAATATTTAATATTATTCAAAAATAAAGTTTTAGTGTTATGGATAGGATTCTAAAAATGTTGGTAAACAGTTTTCAATATTCAATTTGCTCCATCATTTCACAGATTCAAACAGGCCTTTTATAGCACCTGTCAGATGAATCCTATCTTCAATTTCGATTAATGTGAATATTAACGCGGCTGAAGACATACTTGCCAATGAACCACTAATTATTTTTACCATCGCACCGCCCGCCACCGGAGTAGAGTTCATCCATACTACCTGGAGCCACTGCGGTCATCCACAGTGCGTTTCCAGAGATCTTTTTTGCCACGTACCATCCGGCTATGGAATGAGCTCCCCTCCACGATGTTTCCCGAGTGCTATGACATGTCCTTCTTCAAACGAGGCTTGTGGAGAGTATTAAGCGGTAGGCAGCGGCTTGGCTCTGCCCTTGGCATTGCTGAAGTCCATGGGCGACGGTAACCACCCACCATCAGGTGGGCCGTATGCTCGTCTGCCTAGAAAGGCAATAAAAAAAAAAAAATTAGCCGCCAAAATAGCCACTAATTTCTCAGACAGCTCACAAGCATTTGTAAAACTCTAAAATATAGAAAGTACATTCAAAAGAGAATGGGCAAAAGACATACTTCTAATGACACAAGAGATTATTTTCTAATATGAAAATACCATCCTTCTAGTCCGCCTTAGCCCTTCACAGTCCTTATAAAAGCTACTTTTTTTTTCTTTTTTTTATTGCTTAGATGGGTGGACGAGCTCAGAGCCCACCTCCTGTTAAGTGGTTACTGGAGCCCATAGACATCTACCGTAAATGCGTTCCGGTATTCGGTAGGTACCACCACCCTGCCTGTTTCTGCCGTGAAGCAGTAATGCGTTTCGGTTTGAAGCGTGGGCCATCGGTAGTAACTATACTGAGACCTTAGAACTCCTATCTCAAGGTGGGTGGTGGCATTTACGTTGTAGATGTCTATGGGCTCCGGTAATCACTTAACACCAGGGAGCTCAGAAAAATAATAATTAATCCTGATAAAATAGCTACATTTGAACTTGTAATTTATTTAATAAAACTCTAATTATTAATTGTTTAATAAAACTCTAATTAATATGAAAACTATATTTGAGATTGCATAAAATAGTCACTAGCAAAATACAACAATTAGTGTTTTTTCGACAAAAAAATAGGTTTATATTTTTTTTATATTAGTAATTTCGATAAATATTATTATTGAGTAACGTAATTAAAGAATATTTACAAAAATGCTTCAAAAACTAAAATGTATTGCATACAATAAAATATGATTAGTGGTAAGATAAGGCTATTCACAGACGAATATAAATGGCAAGCATTGCTCATATACATTACAGATCGTAATAAAAAAAAAAAAAATACAACAAAACAAGAGGTTCAAAACTAAATAAAACGTAACTTGGTTATACCGATAGCATCTAATATTATGCGCATGAAAAGCAGAATTATGTTAGTACTTACTAAAACTATCTTAAATTTAAGATTACATAACAATTGAATTGACTGTTTTATAACTTCGATCTCGGTATTTTAAAATGAAAAATTGCACTCAGGAATACACGCTGCCTAAATGCCTGCATTAACGCATAGAACCAACATAATGCTTTGAGCATACCTTTGATCACGAAATAAAATGCGTCGTTCTTAACCAGACATTATTAATGGCACAATATTAAATAAAAATGTCATCCGTAAGTACAAAATTTGCACAGTTCCGAACTGTACCACCGCAGCGTAGGCGCTGAGACTAGGATTAATTAAATCGAATCAATAAATAAACAATTTCAACAATACAAATTGCAGTCTTAATATTCGATCGTGTATTTACAAATACGCGCTCAGTGCAATTACAGTCTAAATTTATTAGAGCTGTATTTATCTTAAATGTCAGATCGTTTACGTTGATTTGACGTTTATGTTTGCTTAGGATTTCTGAGAACCAGCGTAACAGGACCGGCCGGTAAAGATTTGAGTGCGGCCCAAGCTTGCGTACGAGTGAATCCTTCGACTGATTGCCCTCCAGCCGAAAGTAGCTCGGCACCGACTAGAACACGCCCACTTAACGCTGCTGCACCACCTGTAAATAAAACAAATCCTATAAGTTAATATCTTTTGCTGGTAAAATAAAAAAAAACATTGTTTTTTTTATGTAGGTATCCAAATCGATTGGTCCTTTGATCATTATAATGAGAATGTTCCTAAGCTAGCTGCTTGCTACAGCGTGAGTTGTAGTTTTGGATAATATTGTGCGCTCCAAACGAAATATTGAGTTGTTTCTGGTAATTGTAATAAATAACACTAAATATATTTAACGCGAAACAGGACAACGCAAAACACGAAAAAATAGAAAAAGAAACATAAGTAAATCAGATATATGAGTCGTCTATTATCAAAGGTGGCAATCTGTGTATTTGGACAAAAAAATGTTATTGATATGTCAATACAGATTGTTTTGAATATAATCGTCTCCTTCAAAGAATACGGTTCAAAACCTGCATTAAATAAAGGTTAATACTTAACCTGTTATTTATCTAAGATGTCGTTCAGAAGAGTTTTGTGACTGCCAATGGAATACAAAGTCAATAATTCGTTTTTCTGATTTACCAATAATTGTCCAATAGTCACATTGCCGGCTTTGATAATAGTCGACTCATATATAATATCAGCAATAAGTATATTCGTTTAGTGCGGAAATGGCGACCACACGTTGGAATATGCAGTGCGGGTAGGCCACTCCTAAGGTGGAATGGCGACGCGGTTATGTGAAGGTTGTGGGAATCCACTGGATGCAGTACTTGAACTGAATTTTTCGGTTCAGTTCAGTTGATGATGCTAGATAAGATTGACAGTAAACTAAGCCATAATTTTAAGTGACAATTTACCACATAAAATTCATCGCGATACAACTCTACTGTCTTTATTTATTTACGCGGTAAAATGAATTGGCACGTCACATACCCCGATAACTCGCGTATCTAAAGTACTTTATCAAAGGCAGGTTCACAAAATTAATAAGGCAACACTCTCCAATATAGTTTAACAAAATAAATACATGAAATAATTTAATAGCCACTCGATAGTGACGCATCTGTACTTTGTTTAAAACATTACAAAAGTATAAATTAAAATTGTATTTACATTATTAATTTTCGCAACTAAAGAAGTATACTTATTAATTCAGAAGGTTTATATTCTAGAAAATACATATAGCATTTTATGCTAGTTATATTCTTAATGCTATATAAAATTATGTAGATTTTTGTCTAGGTAAATGAATATATATATATGAAGAATGTCTATGATAGTGTCTAGGTCTAGGATAGTGTAGTCTGTACCACAGTCTGTAAAAGACCGCTATTTGCGATAAGATCGTTATAATTATATTCCTACGGTATCCTTTTTACAAAGCTCATATAGTGTACAATGGAAAGTAAATAAATAGTATTTCTTACCAGCAAAAAGCTTCTTAATGGTAAGAGGAAAATCACCCCGTGGAGAGTCTCTGCCTCCATCAAGACCAAAACCTAGACCCGCTCCTCCGCCAGCCTTTTCCAGCACCACAGACACCACAGCGCCTGACGTTTGATTATTGTTTGCTACCTCTTTTTCGGTATGCCGGACATTCGACTCCGCTGCAAATTAATAAATTTCATTTAAAAATTATGTTGTAATTTGAGTGCCTCAAGGGATTATCACGATCTGAGGCTATAAATGAATAAATAATATTTCAGAATATAATATTAAATATTATTCTATCAATAGAAGTATTCAGTTTAAAGATAATATTGTAAAGTTTGAAAAATATTGACACAATACAGTATTTACATATTACAATCTCGTAATTTACATACCAGTATGTAGCGATTTGACTATGACCCTGAAATTGCTGATATCCGCAAGCGACAGTGACTACTTTGTTTTATTTTATTGCTTAGACGTGTAAACGACCACGCACTGAGATATTTAAGCTCTAAGTCTCAATCCTATAGTACGAGTACAAGGGTTTCCCCGCCTTAAAACCAATACACATTACTACTTCGCAGCAGAAATATTCAAGTAAAATAGAAATAGACAAGCGAAAAGCAACAGAATAGACTCAGGCAAGCCATTGACACGTTTGCCTACAAACGCAAAAAAAAACTGAAATATAGTTAATCACTAGCTAACCATAAAGAGCAGAGTATGACAGTCTATTCATAAATAGGGAACTACTAGCGTCTCAATCTCATATTTGACGAAGAGCATACTACAATGAATATTTCTCTCTAAATCCCCACAAAACTTAATTATAAAATATTCCAAATCCAAATTTATAAAACATACACACACTACATGCATTTCATGGAATTACTCGGCAAACCTGCTTTTAATACCTAATGTAATAAATTTTGTTTATGGAATTACTGGTAAAATATAACAAACCTTTGTCAGAGCCGCCTCTTAGAGTGCTAGCACTTTCTTGAGGTTCATTTTCAATTTCAATAACAACTTCAGAGCGTTGTTCCTGTAAAATTTAAAATCCATTTGAAAATGAAATTGATTATGCCCATTTATTAAAATCTAAATTTATTGAAGAAGATACGTATTTGTATATACGTAATTCTGTGTGAGTGTACAATACTTTACCTTTAAAATACTGACAGATTGCGCGTGTGTCAAACCAGACGTAGCGCACCCATTGATGCTACGTATCTTCATGCCTCGTTTTAATCCTGCTTGTGCTGCAACACTGTCTGCTAATACTCGATGTACCTGCAAATTACAAACCGAAAACTAAATATTCCGACTCTAATTATGAAAGTCGCCTTTATGATAACAATACTTACAGTAACGTCTTTAGCTTCACAATCAATACCACCAGCTAAAATAACTCCAACTCCTGCACCAGCTCCACGCTTGAGTCGAATGTATTGTGTTGTAATTTTAACATCTTTCACAGGTCTAACGATGGCTTGACTACTTAACTCATCTTGACAGCCATTTGTTTTATTAGATGACTTTTCTAGTATCAACTCCTTATCCTTGTTCATTTTTATTTCTTTATGTTTAAAATCAATTTTACTGTTACGATTTTCATCATGCGTATCCAAAATATTTTCAGTTTTGATAACATCAGTTTTACTCTTATCAAGTATAGATTGAGCGACTTTAGTATTACTGTTTTTGTATTGATCAAGTCCAGCCTTCTTAATTTCTTTTATAATTGTTTCAGAAATGAGTTTAGGAGCATCTTCTGATTTCGGACTTTCTAAATTTGCATCATTTTGCTTCGTTTTGTTCGATGAGCTCGAGTTTCGTTTCAATCTCGTTATTTTATATTCAGCTTTCCTTACCCTTAGATTAGCATCGCTGTCACTATCTGAGTCAGTTTCAGCAACAATTTTATTACGTCGTCTGTTTTCACCTTTATTCGATATAGCGCTCACCACTGGCGTGAGCGTAGAAAGGCGTTCAGACGTTTTAAATACTGGACTCGGAGACCTGTCACCAGACTCGTGAGAGAATTTAGCTTCGACAACGGGCGATTTAAGTTTAGCATCTCGTCCACTTCTGCATTTCGCTGAAGCAAGAATATTTCGCCGATTAATTGTATCAATATCGTAGGTCTTCGAAGCTCTTCTTTTATCTGAGTCGGCAACAGAGCTTTCTAGAGAACTGCAACTTGCTTGTGACCCTGATGTTGCTGCAGAACCCGCTGAGGAGCTCAAGGAAACATTGGTGTCTGACGACACGGAACGGCATATATTTCTCTTAACATATTCATCACAAGATCTCTCTAACTGTGTAGGCTTTGTGCCTACATCAGATTTTATTACCGAATAGGTGGAATAAAGTGATATTTTTGGGGATAAACGTGCACCGTCAGATTCTATATTCTCGATTGTATGCATTGGAGAGGAAGCTGAGGATCGATAACTTGACTGAGTCGAGCTCATGGCAGAATCATTATCGCTATCCACAACGTCCGTAGCAGTACACATTTTAATTTCAACATTTTTGAATTCTCTGGCGTAATTGATAACTTCTTTGTAATCCTTTTTCATATAATCTGTAGCGTTTGATAAAGTCCTGGAAATTACTGAAGACGATAAATGGCCGATTCTTATATCAGAATCGAGGGAAGATCTCATTGGATTTAGTGCATTCGATTTTACATTAATTTTATTAAATGCCTCAACTCGCTCGTTGAAATTACGTTCAGGAGTAGATTCTTTAGACAGTGACGAAGGAGTGTATACTTGTAATGATTTTCGTTTGAAGGCTGGCGAATACTTCGGTATGTTGTTCGGTAAAAGGTTAACTTTCCATCTATTGTCATTAAGAGGCACAATCTTTGTACTATTTGTTTTATCCAATTTAGAGCTGTTCGAATTTTTTTCTGATTTCAAATGTAATGATTTTGTAAGAGAATCTTGTACCTTTATTTCTGGCAAATCAACAATTGGGCCGCGGACTTCAGGAATAACTAAGTCCTTTAATTTGGACATTGATTTCTTTCTTTGTTCGATGAGATATTCTAAATTTGATTTATGATTGGACTTATTAACTGTACTGCCATTATCATCACTAACGCTGCGCGCATGATATATATTTTTTGCAAATGATGTTTCCGGCTTAGATGATAAAACAGTACTACTTCCATAAAACAATGGCTTATTGTTAGCTTGGAGGGGCTTCATGTTCATGTTCGTCGTGCTATAATTAGAATAGTTCACACTTTCAACACCCCCTAAAACTTCTGGTCTTTCTGTTTGTCTCTTATAAGCACGGGGAGTTTCATCAAGATTGTCTTGTGACTTGGTTAGACGTCTATCCAATGAAGAAACGTCTGAAAAACTGCCAATGTATGAGGTACTGTTCTTTCTCACAGCTAAAGAACTACGCGTTGGAAGGGTACCGCATTTGTCTATTCTTTCTGTAGATGTAGATTTGTCATTTGAAAACATTGCAATTTTATCTTTAACACTGGCTTCACTCCTAGCATCCTGTGATCTCGATGAATACGAGTAGCGTGAACGTGCGCCAGGCCAGCCGGGAGGCAGCCGTGGTGGCAATCGTGAGGGCAAATCTGGAACTTTTTCTACTGCATCGCTCGGAGTTTCAACGCCATCTGGTGGCTGCCTCGGGCATGAAGGAAGTGGCGTTTCGTCGTTAGAAAGACTTTTGTCTTCAGCATCACTTTTATTGGTACGATCTAGAACAAAACGTAAACTTAAAAAATGGACAAATACTTACAGCATAGACTTAATCATATCTCGGTCAGAAAGACTGCTAAGAGCGCAATCACTTTTGCGGTCATTACCGGCACGCAAAGTCGTCTAAGAGCAGCTGGTGCTTATACGTCATTACTTAACACGCATTTACAGCTATTTACTAAAACAAACAAATTAATTACTAAACAATACGGGCCAGATAAATTGACCATTATTACCCGGAAATAAATAAATAAATTGGTTTTTGAGATTTTGTTATATACAGAAATAAAAGGAAATCATGAATTCCATAGTAATTTAAATACAAGAAAATCGACAATGTCATACAATAACTTCATTGTAGCAAGAAGCTATAGGAGTAGAGAATGCATATAAAGCTGTGTTTAAGTGATATAGCTTTAACATGTACCTACTGACCCTTAATGAAAACATGCATTTTAATCGTTTGCATGTTCTGGAAATCCTAAAAAGTCAATTATACTTTCCGTTATTTACAACACGTTCAAAACAATTAGTCATGTTTTGTCTCACTCATATTTGACATTTAAAAAAAGCCACAGTGAGTTCACCAGTACTTAAATATTCTTAAACTGAACTAAAAGACGCGCACTCTCGATTTATGAAGCCTTTTGATATATAAATTAAACAATGATGACAACATTACGTGAATCACCGAGTAGTATCCTATTACTATTGACCAATACATATTAGCCAAGATGGTGCGTCACTTAGACACAATACTTAGTCATTAATATACGGTATAAAATAATTTTGCAAGAAAAAGGGAAAATGCAAGGTTATTCGTTTTAAAACTTTAAAAAAGTATAAGGTTATTACTTACATTGAAACCATTACAACAAAAGAATAATATATTTTTATCAAAACGCAAGGTGCTAGTCTGTATTTGCGTTTCAATTTTAAAAAAAAAATACCTTCTTTTTCTTCTTGAATAGAGTGCAAGCAACGTGAATGGCGGATTCGTATGATACTATATGATTTTGAATCTAAAACTAGCACGTTTTGTGTATACATAACTTCACAAAGTCTACTTAGAGTCTAGACGTCTAAATCGACAAAGAGTGTTTTAGTCTGTTCGCTACAAAAGCGTTACTGTAATGTTCATTTTTCAGACATGGCACGCTTTACTTGTTGCCTATGTTTATACAATTGTTCACAATTTTAGTTGGCATGAATGGCCTTTAAGGCCTTTATAACATTAAGGTTATTTCGTCACTAGATTGAAACAAAGACATTGAATCGATTTATTCAGTTGAGTAAATGTTAATTGAAAGAATTGAAATACTTAACTAGCCTCAAGCTCGAATCTAAAGACAGAGCGGTTCACAATTCCAACACTAAAATAGTATTTTCAATCAATCTCATATCATGACAATTACACAGCCACCTCGTTTACGAAACAAATAATACAGATACTCTGTAGAAATTTAAACCTTCAACTGTACATGTCTCTAAAGTACTTTAAATCGAAATAATATTGAAAAAAAAAAACATTGTTGTTCTTCCGACTTTCTTTGGCTGTGTGTAACATGTTTTTATGCAATTTTTATTTCGGTAAATCAAATAATAAGTATTCATCGACACTAACCGGTTTTATTTGAGTTTTCTTTTTTTTTATTTCAAAATAAAAACTTGAAACATAAACAAGCCAAATACAAAAGGTACACTGATATTTACGACGTGCCTTTGAATATTAATAGACGCAACCTTACACTTGTACATAAGTTCAACGTTGTTTACAGTTTCAATTTACAACAGGAAATGAATTTCGTAACATCCTATTAAATTTCTTACTTGTTATATTAACGAATGCTAGTTATGTAGAACTGTCAATTACAATTGTTAGTTTTATTTTTAACAGGAGACGTACTGACTTGACCGGTGTCTGATGTTAATGAGAGCTAGCTAGCTGCCTTTGATTCTTACGAAAATAATGAAATCGATCGAGTTCAATATTCAAGGTTTACTCATCATCGGTGGTTTCGAGGTAGGCTTCGTTTATATCCGTGATTTTTTTTATTGCCTAGATGTGTGGACAAGCTCACAGCCCACCTGGTGTTAAGTGGTTACTAGAACCCATAGACATCTACAACGTAAATGCGCCACCCACCTTGAGATATAAGTCCTAAGGGTCTCAGTACAATTACAACGGCTGCCCCATCCTTCAAAGCGAAACGCATTACAGCTTCACGGCAGAAATAGGCAGGGTGCAAAGGGTGGTGGTACCTATCCGCGCGGACTCACAAGAGGTCCTACCACCAGTAATTACGCAAATTATAATTTTGCGGGTTTGATTTTTATTACACGATGTTATTCCTTCACCGTGGAAATCAATCGTGAACATTTGTGTGTCAAGTGTGTTTTTTTGTTCTTAACTGCTTTTCTTGCAACTTCATATATTTGAATACTCTAATGCCTTATTTAATACCAGTATGTAACTCAACGTAGCCGTATTATTTTATTGGCGTGACCATGAGTAGAAATAAAGCAAATTACATTAAATATAAAAAAAAGCTTTACTGTTACAATTGAAAATTAAATAAAACAACAAGTAAAAAACCTGTGGTATTAATATAGGTAGTATAAATTTTTGTTGTCTATATTGAACGTCATATCTTTCATGTCAATTCAAGATAACATTTAACAATTTTGTTACTCCTACGAGTATTCGCTTAAAGATTACAAACTTGTGTCAAAGACAAAACAATGGCATAAAGATCACATTAATATACCAGACAAATGTAAATAATGAAACTGAAGAAGAGTTCTAGTTCTACTCACTAGTTCAAAATTTACCTAACAGCGCGCTACGCAGATGAGATAAGTTGAAATACAACTTTGCCGCCAAAGAACTCATGCAAATGGAAACGGAATGGATATTTTGTAACAAGATTCGCGGTCTATCGATGGATGCAAATTTAAGTGGTGTCTGAATATCAAAAAAATATCCATACATGAAAACAACTCGGGAGAGGCATTGATATACAAGATCTTTACCTCTCCAATTATTATCTAGGTCTGTATTCAAGCAAAACTCTTTGCAGGTGTTTCGTGTTTTTTCCAGTTTTTAGTGAACCTGACTGAATACAACAGTGTTTGATTCCCGGTCAAGTTTCTTTGTCAAAGCTAATCACTTGACTTACAGAATCTCGTCTCTTTTAAGTGTGTGCATTTTATATGCTCAAAACATTTTAATTTTTAAATAGTTTTCATCGTGAGACCTCAACTATACTTGAGAGCTTAGAACTTATCTCAAGGTGGGTGGCGCAGTTACGTCGTAAATGTCTATGGGCTCCAGTAACCACTTAACACAAGGTGGGCTGTGAGCTCGTTCACCCATCTAAGAAATAAAAAAAATAGAAACATCTGTAAATTTCATGAAATCGGTACAGTATGCATATTTCATCTTAGAAACTTGTTGTCAAAATGGAGGTCACACACATAAGGAAGCTAAGAAGTTTTCGCGAAAAGGTCAAAATCCACGTGGTTTTGCAATCTCATGTCTGTAATAATTTGAAAAATATAATAATATGTAACAGTCCTGAGCATAATACTCATAGCATATTTAATAAATTAAGCCATTTAAGCCAGTGTTACTTGTTGATGCAAATCTCTGCCTTGAAGCCCTTAAGAGTTCATTAGTCAAAATCCGCTGTATACCTTAGTGTATACATCTTAGTGTGTATATCAATAATCCTTTTTTTTTTGCAAAGTAGGGCTCCTGTGACTTCTTCACATTAAATAAGTTAAAAGCTCATCCGCTAACCTCCCCAATTATACAATCTATTTTTCATTCAAACACCCTAGAAATTTGAAAAATGTTAGCATTTGCTATAATAATTTGTGACAATTTCTTATTGGAGTTCAACACTACAAATAATTTAATCAAGATTTAATACACACCGTCAAGTAGCATGAAACGCCGAGGTAACTTCTTTGTCTCCAACATTGTAACACGAATGAGTCTGTGATATATATTTTAATATGTGGCCTCACAAAATCTCGTTCACTTTCAATTATAAACAAATTCCTATAATACTTAAATCGTCTTTATTCTGAAATCGTTTACTTTCATCGCGGAGGTAATAAATAGAGCTCCTGAAATGCACGTATTAGCATTTAACCGGCATTAAAGTAAATCAAAGTTAGTGTTCAGTAGCAAAACAAATTACGTGTCGCAGACAGAGAAAAGAAGATCAAACTAAGAATGCGGAACGTGTCCATTAACTACCAAAATAACAGTTATTTTACATAGGGCGGTGCGTACGGTGTGCGCCCACGGCGGTCTACGATCGGAGACCGGCGAGCGCGGAGCCGCCGCGGCGGGGCGCGATGCACTGACTCTCCGTGGACTTGCAGAAATTTGCAGCGTCGCCGCCCTTGACGGGGGCGTTGCTCCGAACCAGGGACGAGCACAGAGCTGCGCACGCGACGCTCCCCTTCGTCCTAACGCCATCGACGACCGACCCGCCTCGAAGGCCGTTTCGGACTCGTCCTTGTTAGAAACTATTGCGACTACCACGGCTGACAGTGAACACGAAATACACCACAATCAAGACCCCCAAGAAACCTCACTAAACGCACATTTTCAATTTTATTACTAAAATTAAACACCTTTGCTACAAAGTTCAATTTGTAGCTGATTAGTAACATCACCAACACGGCGGTAACCCTATGAACGACAACAAAAAGACAACTAACATACAAAGGCTTCGAAACAAATGAATTCAAAATATATTTAAAAATATCTAATTTAACAAATTGAACGTTTTTGTAATAACAATTAAATGATTAACCAATTAAATTTTTCGACACGACTGCACTACACTATAGCTTGGTGCGTTTCAAGGACGGATATAAATTGCATCGATTCAGATCTCGTAAACACGCTTTCATTTCATATTTGCGGTGAAAGAACGTGCGGCGTCGCGGAATGCGCCTTGTGGGTATACGGGAGTGACGTGGTCGTGTCCGCAGGAGGCTGGAATGCTGCCTGTACCCTCCGCGACCACCGCCCCCCACAATCCGGACGCGGCCTTTAAACCGCTCCAACGTGTTTGCAGTTGTTTGCACATTTTTTTACATTCCTCTCCTTTATTAAGCCCTACTGCAATACCTAGTCTGGTATGACCATAAAAATAGCTATAGAATAGGTACATTAGGTGACTAGGTGGGAAAATGTTACTTTATTAATTAGACTTAAACGTTTTCGGTGCTGTCGTCATACACAATGGTCAATAAAAGCCAGATTTGGATGGATAAAACCAAGGAGATAAACAAAGTCTGAAATATAATACAATTGAGACTGTTTTATTCATCGGCCGAGACTAACTTTAAAATAGATAAGTAAAAGAAAGTGCAATCGATTTCACTTTCAAAACTAAATTAACTTTCTCCAGTGACATGTCTTACATAATTTGAACAAAACACGATAGCACAACCTCAACGATTATGCTTTCAAAGGTCGATGTAATTAATTCAAAAAATCCACCAGCCTCCCGTTACAAACTACGTTTTCAATTACGTTTGGAGGCTGCGACGTGGCCAAGCACAATCGCGGAAACGACGAAGACAGAACTTTAATTATAATCTGATCCGGTTCATTCATCCGTTGAAAATATTGCACGTGTAATTTGAACAAGTCTTACGAGTACATGTTTTTAAAAATGTCTGAGAAATACAAGGACTCCGCTGCTACTTTTTGTTTATATTACAACGCACAGTGAATGGCTCTCAAGTCGGTACGAAAATAAATGTGTAGGTAACAGAAATAAAACAATTCCGTGGCGGTATGCGAGCAACCTGACTCCGCGAAACAGGGCAGGGCACGCCCTGGAATTCGCTAAACGTTACGACTCCTTTCTTCGAGGTATTTAGCAAATTACGACTCAAAAGTCATTCGCGTAAGATCTTTACTTAATTACAATACTATTTGTTCCAGTCTCGGACCTCTTTTGAGACTTTAAGTGTACAGAATCTGAAGACACCGTAATAATTAGGGTTTCAGATTTTATTTTTAATCTGTTCTACAATACCTATTAATGACAACAATAAGTTTGAAATAAATTATTGTGAAGTCGTTTAGTAATGATTAAAAAAACCACCTATCGTGTATTCGATTTTAAAACGATTTAAATGAACTAAAAAAATAAATAATAATAATAAACATGCCTTTATTATTGTATCTCATACACCAATATCATAAGTTCACATCGGCTACAAACACTCAAATAGTATTGAACCTCTGGGACTAAAGTTATAACAATATAATTTTATCAAATACATATTTCTGTAAGATATAGGTATACACACATGTATATAAGATATATACGTAATTTCTACGACAAGTGTCTTCAAATAGTATTTTCATACACGCAAATGGGAACTCAATTTATGTTGGTTATATAATGATTTTGTTTTTTTTTTCTGTGAGATGATTATTTAACGCGGCACAATCACAGCCACGCGATATTAAAGCAGAACCCACAATCACCAAATCACCCATCATAAGACATGAGACTATTGCACTGTATAACTGCTTCTTACCCTTCTGATCGGAACACGATTTTCAGCAGATGTAGACAGGACGGTTGCACCTATCAGTGGGCGAAGAAAATTCATTTTAGTGATTCCCGTTCAATATTCAGAGGAACAAAAATAGATTAACAGACCCATAACAAAATCTGTCATCGGCAGTTAGCGGTACCTAAAAACCATTTAACTTTTTTGTGAATATATAATACCTTCAACACAGACAGACTTCCGTTGCAATAATACAATACTAATAGTCGATAGTAATATTATGTGCTTAGATATAGGTATTGCAGATTTTTAAACGAAATATTATACCATCAGTTTTAGTCGAATACAAAATCTCATAATTATTTAAAAAGAATAAAAACTGTAAGTAGCAAAGCATTCCTTACTTGATGTATAATCGAAATTGTTGACTATTGAGTAAAATGTTAGCTAATGTAACTGCGTGGGTTTTATTGTGCACGATAAAATACCCGTAAAGCTTAATTTGCTCCGTATGTGATAAAAGTCTAAAAATACTCAACGAAGACTCAAAATTATTACTTTTAGAATTGTAATAAAAATCCTTAATGTATCACGCGTTTTTTTAAATGGTTTCGACTTTCTTTTTTCCATCATTGTATGCCATTGCACAACAACGTTCAGAGGTATGTTTATTACGATATTATTCTTAGACTAATTTGTGCCTTGAATTCGCTTTTTATGTTTGATAATTCCCATACGTGATGTAAACGAATCCACACAAAAAAAAACTTCACTACGCCATGTGCAAAGAATGAGCAGGTGCCGCCAACCGCCCCGCCCGATAGTAACAGTTGCAGGTGCGCTTTAAAAAAAAACTAAACGTGTATTTTTAAATATGCAGCAATATATTTAGATTCCATTATTTTAGAAAAACTAAAGATTAAATTTCTCTAGGAGTTCAATAACTTGAATATTAACGAATTTAAATAAACCAGATATACGACGACTGACTGTTTCGCAACGATTATGCTTAGACGTCACAATCGTTTTGAACCAGTTTTAGAAATTTGAAACACGACACGGAAGAAATCGCATACTAGTAATACATGAAATCAAAGGAAAGAAGTAATTATTCTGTCAAATACGATAAGCTTATTCTATCGAATAAGACAAAATAATTTTGCAGCTAGGAGATTGTCATTTTCACATAAGCTCTTGTATAGTTCATGGAATCGAAAACTGGAATTCATTCAATCATTCATGATTGGCTAATTTAATTATGACGCCGTAAAATATAATAGTAAAATATAAACTAAGCAATTTGCAATACCCGAATGCCCATAGAAGACATTACAGTGCAGTAGATACACGAAGTATTGGAAATGCACAGTACAATAGCACTTTCGAACATAAAATTTTATTATCGCGCTTTCAATTTACTAGGATTAGGTTGTGGAGTTTTTAATACATAAACTAATCGAAACAGAATATCGCTTGAGAATAACGTAGTACAAGCTCCAAGTTCAAAACTAAGCTGACACCATGATGATGTTACATAGATAATTTTTGCATAGATGACTGAATGAGCCGTACTATCCACTTAGTGTTAAGTGATTACAGAATCCCATGAGCATTATAACGTGAACATCGTTACTTATCTTGAAATATGAGGTCTAAATTTCAACTGTATAGTATAACGGTTATACTACCCTACCCTTCAAACTACTAATACTGCTAATACTTACCCTACAAACTACTAATATTAATACTGGTTCGCGGCAGAAATAGGCAGGGTGGTGGTGTGATCACGCGAAAAATAGACAGAAAAATTACATGGATAAAACTTTATTGTTATTGGAACACAAATGATTGCTGCTCCAACATATACTTTGGCCTAACATGATTAAATTCTTTATTCGAATTCATTTATTTCGGTAATAGTTTCTTTTAGTTTTACTGTAGTTTTACATTACAACATCTCCATTTACGATGCCCAGGAAAAGTGTACTACGGAACTTAATGCCGTTAAGAAAAAAAAAATAAAAAGTGATAAAAAGGAAAAAATGACATTCAGACAGTCACAATGTGGATACCAGAATTTTATTCCTTTTGTTAGAGCTTATCAGAATACAAGACACCAAGAAAATTATAAGTCAAACGAAGAAACAGCGAAAGAAAATCACCCAAATATAAGAGCAGAATCAAAAAACATACCGACGATTTTTTTTATATGTGAATTTTAGTGTATGCCATATTAGCATAAAGGCTTAATTATAATTGTGAGTTTTAAATATAATAAATATTTGACTAGTTAAAGATAGCTTTTCTTTTTATTGCTTAGATGGGTGGACGAGCTCACAGCCCTCCTGATGTTAAGTGATTACTGGAGCCCATGATAGACATCTACAACGTAAATGCGCCAACCACCTTGAGATATAAGTTCTGAGGCGTCAGTATAGTTACAACGGCTGCCCCACCCTTCAAACCAAAACGCATTACTACTACATTCACGGCAGAAATAGGTTAGGTGGTAATCTAAAGTGGGCTACAATTTTTATATATGCTTAGATACATGAGTATACAAAAAAGCAGTAGACATGAATAACAATAATCTTAACGTTTGAAGCCTACATCAGATTCAAAAGGAATGCTAAACGGTAATGGTGTCTTTATCTTAGATTTAAATGATATAAATGGTAAAATTTAAGTCGCGGTGGTCACAATACGTTCCTGAATAGTAAACCCACAAGCATTAATGACATTATGTTTAGACAACGAGCAAACAAGCATTGATATGACAGCAAAATTTCGATTTACAATTTTTACTTTTAGATCCGATGGAATGAAGAAATTATTAATTTTACCTGATAAAATTTACTTCATGGTTGTGGACTTGAAACGATTCACACAAAAAATGCTTACCTCCGCGATAACAGCTACGTATTTCCCAATGTTCCGAACGAGTACACCCACAAAAGAGCACGTTTCAAGTCTTCAAAAAAAGACTAATCGTGTTGTAAACTAAATGAATGTACATCGTAACTCCAGTACACGTACTGGATCGTTTTGTATGCCGAAGCGTTCTCCGGTTATTTGCTTGTTGCATTTTTCTATGTGTATCTTGTTACTTGATCGGCATTCGTTAGCGACACGTTGCATTTCATTATTATCGCGCATAAATAAATATAATTTATCATTATGATTGATTAAATTTCAATAATTTTATTACACAATTTTAATTTCAACAATGCGATCACAACAATAATTATGATTACTACAAGAACATATGCACGTTGTTAATTTTTAATATTTTAATACTTTCTGTTGACTACAAGTTAGTTAATAATGTAAACAATAATTTGAATTGAGTTTTGGCTTCATAAGCTAATGCAGAGAATTAAATTCAGTGTTTTTCGTTATCTGTAATGCGGTAATGGACATCAAAAACTTAGTCGCCAAAGCCGGCGTTCTTTGAAAATGGCTATTTGACAAAATATTACATTTTATTCATTAATTAAATATACTTTTACCGTTTGATCTCATATTTTAAATATTAGAAAACAGGAAATTTCAGTAATAAATGATAATAATGATGAATAATAAAAAGTTTCGCTACTATCGAAAATTTGATTCTCCTATTCAACGATGAATCTTAACTTTATTTATTTTTTTGCATACCTGGTAACCTCTAGGGGCTATGCCAGGTTGACCTAGCATGTAGGCGAGCTCATGGGGCTCACTCTTTTTATCTTGCTAACACTAGCCCTTGCTAGGCTTGCAGTGCTTCGCTGAATCTACCACCGGGTCGGAATCGCAACCCACTGAGAAGATCCGGCCAGAAACTAACTCAGTGGGCTGTGTTTGTGAGTTAATTTTCACGACGAACCATTCATCTCATTCGACAGGTTCGACGAGAACGGTGACCGGTGTTTAGTGCCTATAGAAGCACCGATAGTGGATCAGGAGGATCCGAAGTTACGTGTATTGAATCTTAATAAACTACCATACCATGTAGAATTAAATTTTTAGTTTTTTTTATAGAGAGAGATTTTATATATTCATGTAATATGCACAATAAAAATCATGATTAAACAACTAAATACTGATGGTGTATTTTGTTTACTTCTACCCGCATATCTGCAATATATTTTTTAGTTTATATAATATTTTATAGGTGATATAATTTTAGGCAATTCAAACACATTGTATTATTTATTACATACATACATTGTATTATTTATTATATTTGCTATTTTATAAGATGTTTTTTTCTGGTGTGAATGATATTAATATTTTATAAAAAAAATTAACGTTTATAGTTAACAATTTTCAGACCTAAACTTAAAATTGACCAATACTTTTTGAGCTTACCCAATGAGACCAATTGAGAATCAGCTGACAGTCAAGGTCAACGGTCTCGTAGGAGACTGGGAGGGCATCCATCAACTATCTAAATCCGCTTTAGAATACGTATATAAACTTTCTAAAAGAGTAAGTTCAGTTCTCAGTTCTGTTCAGTTTTGGTGCTTAGCTTATCAAATTTATTTATTTTCATTTGCGTTGAGCTAGTTTATTATTAATTACTGTCTAACCCTAAAAGTCCGGTAAGAAAGGAACTATTAGTAGCCAAAAAGTTTCGACTTTGCGAATTCTTCTCTTTGCTCCTCGTATAAGAAACCTGAATTATTCAGACTTTCTATTGTGTGGAAGTATACAAGTATATTCCACCGTCATGCCTATTTCTGGTACGAAGTATTCCGTTCCAGTTCGAAAAGTGCGACAGCCACTGGACATTACAATTGAAACTTTGAACTCATTTCGCAAGCTAGGCGACATCATTCAATTCATGATGTCTATGTTGTACACTAACCGACCGCACTAGGAGGATCGCGGACTTCTGTGCCCATCTACACCAATAAAGTAAGTGCAATATAAAAACAAACAAAAAACACGCTTAAATAGAAAACCGAACTAACACATAGTCACATCTTTTTTTAAATTCTCTTGATACTGGTAATATTAAAACGATGTTATAAAATTATTGTATTGTCACCGGTTCTTCCAAATTTTCAAGTTAAACGAAAGTCTTAGAGTATACGAAAATGACATTCAAAGATTCATACAAACAATCATAAATACATACATAGGAAGCTAATAAAAGGGAGTTAAAAATACACAAAAATTTGTAATATTTTGTGCTTTCCTTTTAATTGCATTTTATATTGTCTTATTGTCGTTAATATTGGGTAGGTGCAGTTGTCGTTGAAAATCTCAACAAATTTGGATATCAAAAATAATGACTTACCTTCCCAAAAGGTTCTTTCAAACGACGATTTTCGCTCTTTTGTCTCCAGGACGACTATTGGTTTGCTGCAACAAAATGATTTTATGTTACTATTACATACGTCAAAGTGTGTTTGTTTTTCCTTTTTATTTTTATCTTAGTGTTTTTCGTATATTAATGTACTAGCTTTACTTCGGTAACCTCACCTGAATGGACTAAACTTTACATCAGCTCAACAGTGAGATGAAAGATAACCTATATTCTTTCCCAACACTCAAACTATTTCCATACTAAATTTCGTCCAAATCGGCTTAGTAGTTTGGGCGTGAACAAGCAACAAACAGATAGCTTCTTTCGTATTTTTAGTATGAATTGCTCTTCTTGTTTATGATAGACTGTTTTTAAATTGTAGCAAGTCGCAGGTGGTTATCGTAGCTCCTATTGTTGATGAGTCTATGCTCTTATTTCAATATTTATCAAATTTAACTTTCTAAATCTATAATAATAATAAAAGCCTTTTTTCAGACGCAAAAAGGATATTTAAAAATAATAAACTTAATAATTTATGACATCGACAAGTTCGTCTATTTGTCCAACTTTGGAAAAGGCCTCCTCCATTTCTTTCCACTCTGCTCGGCTTAGAGCTTTTCTTTTCCTTAGTTTTCCTGCTATTGACTTTATCTCGTCTTACCACTTCCGAATATGTCTGCCTCGTTTCCTTTTTCTGTTTCTAGGGTACCAAAACACTATGGTTTTATTCCATTTTTGGACATCTCTTATTGTATGTCTATTGTCATTGCCATTTTAGTTTCCGCATTCAAGTTGAAACATTTTGTATATTAGTGCGACCTTTAATGACTTTGTTTCGTACTCTGTCTGATTTTTTTTACTAAATAAAGACTAAATCTATCTTATATCAATAAAATACTTCAAAAACTGGTATTAAAATGAGCGTTTATAGATCAAAAGCCTTAAGAACTAAACTTGAATCCGTGTCATAGTGAATTTAGCAGACAGTAGATCCAAATCTTATGCTTTTGTGAGAAATATAATAACATTTTGTTCTAATATATTTAATTCCCAAGCACTTAAGTGCTGATTTCGTTGATAGTTACCATATCGCAACACTAAACTCAATACAAGACACGTTCACGTACAGTCGTTCTTGTTTCAGTCACGCTACAAAAAGTCTGAGGTATTCATGCACTGCAGGTACAATGTAAATCAGTTATGAAATATTTCATAACAAAATAAGCAGTCAAGTGAAAAACGATTAATATTATATCGTAACCGTCAGTGTGCACACTTTAGAGGCCTCGTTTGCAGTTAAAGTGATTTACCGCAATTCAGTATAAGTGACCAATTTCTGTAATGTCAATAATTAGCGACTGACGGATGGTGGACGCTCACCGTCTTCTGTACTCGCCGCCTTTATCCATTCATTATATGACACTGTCGACATTTTATATGTGCCGATATAACGTTAAAAAAATTGCTTAATTTAATGAAAATCTCACTTTTACTTGATTAGTTCAAAGAAAACGCAAATTTAGTCTAAATTATTAAATCTATAAATAAAAACACTGATATTCATAAAAATTTCGCCAATCATTTAAGATTTGATAATTCGTTTCCAAAACATTCAATAACACAATAACATCTAGAACAGGTTATCTGAAGCATTTATCGAAATGTCAGGGTCCACGCGACGATGACGCTTAGAATGCCAATAAGTATTGATCTAAAATCGACGCGACTCGACACAGAATTGTTCTGAATTCTAAATACCTGATTAATAAATAGCAAACGTAGCTCAAGGCGAATCGCGTTTAATAAACTAGAGCAATCAGCAGCAGAGATATTTTAATTACGATAAAGTGTCTCACGTGTCATCTACATAGAGAAAATTCTGAGCAACTAGCGAAAGGCAAAGACCGAACCTAGGCTAGGCCAACAACGTCGTGACTCCCCACCCGCCCCCCGTCCCAGGTCACTCCGGCGCAACTCGAGCGCCCCCGCTAGCTAGCCGCAAAGCCTTCACGTCAATAAGCTTAAAATATCGAAGCACATTAAATATTACTAGAGGTGCCGCAGTAGTTGAAATTCGACTATAATCAATTGGAATTGTAAGTTTGTACACTATTATGATTGTATTTTATACTTCTATAATCACAAATTTCGCTTAGGCTACACTATAAAAGAATATTAATAAAGACAAACAATATTTAATCTATTCTCAATTTGATCACAGACGTTAAGAACAAAAGTTTGACAATAAATAGTATGCATGCGTGTGTGCGTCAAATACATGGTATGTAGTGTGTGTAATGTTTTCTTTATTGATTTAATGCATCTTTTATGCATTATTTAAAAAAATTATTAGCATTGTGCACTTCTTCTCTATATTCTCTATAAGTGTGGAAAATTTCATACTCCTCGGTCAGCGCAATTTTCGTAAAAAGGGATACAAAGTTTTTGCTTCACGTATTAATATATAGATAATATAGTTTCCGTGTATAATAGAAATACACCATCATAATAATATATGATAATTAAAGAACATTAAAATACGAAACTCCTGTAGTTTCTGACCTTAGAACCTAGACAATGAAAATGATCGAAATTGATCATAATCATTTTACTTTTAATAACTTTTCCATAAATGTTAATAAAAAAATAGAGTTCTCGTCAATAGCAGAAAAAGGAAACAATAAAAATCGTAATTAATACTAATGATACGAAAAAGTTATGAATAGATCGAATCGCAGTAATTAACAAACAATATAAATTAACAAACCGGAAATACCTAGTTATATTGCGAATAAACTTTGTAAATATTAAAAAAAACGCGGAACATAAAAAGTAACTCAAACCATGTCGCTCAAGTAACTTTTCTAATAACAATTACGTGTAATTCATCACAAATGTATTACTGTAATGTCTCAGTTTAAAAACAAGAATTTAGCCGAGTTTCGAGACCGTGTCATCAAACAAAACGCTGACCAATTAAATTACGAACGTAAAAACTTTTACAGCGCGCGTGGGCCGCTGGATTATAAAGTTATAATAAGAAAAAGTATCATTGCGAACACTGCCTTAGGGTTAGCAAGAACAGAACACACTCAGGGACTCGATACCGTTATATACTGGCGACACTTCGTGGAATCGCCGCGGCAACCTCCACTTAATTATCTCCCGCACTAACACCTTAAAAGTCAACTGGAATAGCTACGTACGTACACTCAATAAACAGAAGCTTCAGTTAAGGGCAATTCATATGAAATATTAAAACAACTGTTTACATATCGATGCCACGGAGCTTAATAATTTAAGGTAAAAAAAATTGAAAGAGATAATTTTGGAAACGTTAACATTATGGGAAATCTTAGTCATTACTAAACTATTTCAAAGAAACGCTTCGATTCTTAACAAAAGGCAGTGCAAAACAACACCTCTGTAATAACAAAGAATACGTGTAATAATACATTGTTCGAATAAATTTTACTAACGTGGCGTATTTTATCATCTTGTACCCACAAAAGAATAAGCGCGCGTTTACGCCCTAATTATTAGAGTCCAGTTCCAGTTGAACATATATTTAGGTTGAGAAGACTTTAATAGGTATGCTATTTATATTGAAATTATCCACCAGCCCTTGTAAAACATGTAGGCCATGATCGCATTAAGTCAGTCAAACCATTATGAAGAGGCAAACCAAAAACATTCCAATATAAAGAACCTTTAAGAAAAATATCATCAAAATTATAATGCAATTTTAAGTTTTTATTTTTTAAAGACTGACGCTAATTAGCTCTCTGACCATCTGACTTTAAAGAGTTATGTGAGTCCATAGACATCGCAATGTGAATGTCGCCGCCCACCTTGAGGCTTGAGATGGAAGTTTCGATTGTATTGTTTAACCACTGTACCACACTTCAAACCGGAACCGCCTAACTGCCCGTGGGGTTAGACAATATGACCTGCCTGCATTATTTACGCACATTTTTTAACTACGCATATTTTAATTTTTAAGACCTTTTTTTAACCAGGTTTCGGTAAGTTAAAACTATAACGAACAAAATATTCGAATTGTGATTTTTTTTTTCAATTCAGGATAAATATCACAGTGTCCCGAAAACACTGCATTCAAGTGAATTACTAGTTGAAGAGTCCCTTTAGAAACGCCACAGCTAACAAGTCGATAAATGGAGAGTGGGAGACGAGCGTGCGAACAGGGTCGAACAAAGCATTGTATCCGCGGGCGACATAACATCACTTGCAGATATGTCCTACATACATACATAAACAAACGTAGCTTATATGTTACCGACAAGATCAAGGCACTCTCCTTCAGCGTTTCCGCCTCTCGACTACGAAATTCTCGACATTCCCTGAATCTTTGACAATCACAGTCGTTAAATACGGTCCCGTAATTATTATAATCTTGTAATCAACACGCAGCTTAATGCGAATTCGCGTCCAGATGCTAAATACTGCTAATGGTTCATAATTGTATTTTGCGGGACAAAGCGCTTAACGAAATTGTTTTTGATTCCATAATGGTCAGTTATTTCTGTACTTTATTAAGTGAATGCACATTGTACGTTTGATATTTCAATTTCAACATTTTTTTTATCATGAAACATGACCGATTACGCACACGCTCCAAAATAGACTTATTTGTTTATCAATCGACTTAAATTGGTAATCTACACACTGGTGGAGATATGAATGAACAAATTATGTAATACAATGGCTTGAAGGGTAAGACACGTTTTAATTGCCATTGTAACGAGCATATAGCCTAATTAATTTAGTCACCGACGCTCATGAACATGAGCAATATCAGGGGTATAAATACGCAACTACCTACTACCGAGGACACGCATAGGCTATCAAGGACGTAGCGCTCGAGAAACACCGTTGAGGGCAACTTATTCCAAAGCCTGATGGTACGTGGCAAAGAATAACTCTGAAACCGCACTGTGGTTGAACGCGACGGTTCCAGATAGTACGGATGAACTCTGCTCTAATGGGGGGGCGATTGTAAAAAAGAGATTATGGGATAATCTCGTGCACAGAGATTCTGGAATTAGTGGCTCAAGGAATTGGCCGATGCTTAGTATGGAAGTGGTTACTCAATTAAAATCGGCTAGTGATGTGAACCCCGACTTCATTTAATTCCACAAAAGAAGAGCTGCGAACGTTTGTGCCCCAATCAATTCCCAGCCCCGGGTCGAAAGGTCCAGTCTTAAATGACACCTGTTTACTTCGTCACAACTGAAAGAAGATTATTACTGCAAATATTTGTTAACTTAGTAAATTTAGGTATGATCTCTAGATTAATGTAACAAGTATGCCTATTTTACCTTGTTACCTATTTTAAATTGGATTAAAATTAAACAGACATACTTTGATACTTTACAATAATGAACTTGATCGAAAACGTAGCTATAAAAAAAGAACTATAAACCTATTCTCCAAACAGTTAATGATAATAATATGCTAAAGGTAAAGGTTTAAACATAGCAATACGAATGTAACTTACACCTTTTGATTGCAAAACAAACAGTTCAATGTTTTGAGCGTGGGCGTTGAAATATTTAAAGCGGATAAGAATGAGAATTCCGATAGGCCGGACGTGATCGATGCGGTGATTACCATCACACACGAGAGAAAGTATAAAGATACACACGAAAATTTTATAACAGTATTAGATGTATTTCATTGCAGAGACAGCGTCCAAAAGTTGCAAGGCCAATCGTTGCGGCCGCGATGTGAGTGCCGTTAGCGCCCGTTGCTTTTTGGCCCATACAGCCTACTTAATGATGCATAATCTGATTACATTTTATTTTGACAGACAATTTATTTTTATGCTGTATTAGTTTGTTGTCATCCTTTAGGGATGTGCAAATTTTCAAATTAATCGGACGTCTGGAAGTCGATGAAAATAACGTTCAAAGATTCCGATACATATACATTATAATACATAGTAAATTAATCGTACTAAAAAAATCGTGTTAAAATAGGCTTTTGTCATACACGTCAGTGTAATTATACGATTAGAAAACGAATTTGCTAAGTACGTGAGATAATTGATATTCTTTCGTTTTACGAAATCACGACCGAGGAATACCATTAGATTTGATCGTGAAACCTTGAAGATGTCGGTCAATATTTGCGGCCATTAAGTGTTACACGTTACACGCTTGCAGAATACGTTGCCGAGGCTTATTATGAGAAGATGGACCGTTAGAGTGCACTCAGCAGTGACCTCGAACGTTAGTCCGTCAACGAAGCTACGATGACTTGCACATTCATAAAACAAAACTTCACTATCGCAAACCATAGATTGTATTCGATCACGACGCCTAAACGCATTCTGGAACGAGTCCGTATTGTACCGATTTTGCCAATCAATTTCAATGTAACTGGGCGTTTATTATGAAGACTCGCTTCGAGTATGCATATTCTTTACTGATCATGCTTCTCATACGACCACGGAATGTAGGTCACGTCGTGAACGTTATTGGTCCGTTTCAACTTTGAGAAGTTGGAACTTTTACAAAAAGCCGTTCTCGACTCGAATGCGAATGGTTTCTTAGATTTATCGTATGAATACAAAATGTATTCGTTTATTAATGTATATTGTTACAGCAGGCTCGTTGCACTACGTAGCGGTGCACTGCGGTAATTAATGCAGTCGTATAATACAGATATGTATCTTATTCTATTTATTTCAGGAAGTAACGCGATAGTACATTCACCTTAGTTACGTTGTGGTTCATTTCTTTAGTAATAAATTTTAACGAATCACAACCAATACCTGTTTCTACATAATGATATCCAACATTTGAAACCTGTAAATAATGATAATTTCCACCTATGAAGGCTGTAATAGATTATTGTTGATGGACTTTTTTTTTTAGTTTTTTTACCAACAGCTATATATTTTGTTGTTGAATTTTTTCATGTGCTAGGTCTATTTACGTTAAGTACCTATCGGAACCTTACACGATTTCAGACCTTCATGTAAATCAACAGAATCACTATTTAGAACGGCTATCCTGTCCAATGAGTGTGACGGTGCCAATCCGTGCAGACTCACGTGACGTCCTTACTACATGTCCAACAAAATAGAAATGAGAAATCCTAGAGATAAAATATTAAAATGTTGATTTGGATGTAGTAACATCATCTCAACAAAACCGAGGTTTTATTCGGGAAACCGTGCCTATTCATCTAAGACCTAAAAGTAACGTCAAAGCTGGGCCATATTCGTATGCCTATTTAAGCTAATAATAAATAAATTTATAGAAATGTAATATCACAAACTACTTTAAGCCAGTACAAACAATCCCTCAACACACACCTAATAAAATAAAATAAATTCTATTTGAGGAATAAATTATAAAAACACACTCGAAGCACTCTTAAATACACAATGAGTGAAAATTTTGAATGATAATGATACATCTATCATCATACGTGAAGCGCTGTTACACGTGAGTTACGCTTGCCATCAAATAATTTCTGGTCATGAATCTACATAACAGTTCATTGTGTCTTCGAGTTATTTATTACAAGTACAACGTCGATCTCTGAGGCTTGTATCTTGATAAACACAGCATCATCAAGCGCCGGACAGTGATTGCAATCGACTTTCTATTTTACGTTCTGAAGCCGTGACGACTGTCTTAATCACTACTCCGTTACCCAGGGCAACTTAGAATTTACGTAACGACTAAATTATTTATTAAAAAAAACACTGCAAACGTTCTATAAGCCTCACACTAAATTGTCTCTATAATGTTTGAGGACGTTTTCTTTAATTAACAAATATATACAGTGAGAGAGATCTCTCATTAACGTCGCTTTTGAGAGTTTATTATTGTCTTATGCCGTGGTATGCAGTTTAATGTGAAATTCGATTTTAACTCTTACATTTTATGAATCATTATGATTCCAACATAAAATGTTTATTTGCAATTTAACTCCACATAGATCTAAATAGAATTCTTGACCGCAAGCACCCGTTAATGCTTCACAATACATTAGTCAGAAAAATTACAACCAATTCAGGGAATGAATGAATTTATACTGGTGGTAGGACCTCTTGCGAGTCCGCGCGGGTAGGTACCACCGCCCGGCCTATTTCTGCCGTGAAGCAGTAATGCGTTTCGGTTTGAAGGGTAGGGCAGCCGTTGTAACTATACTGAGACTTTAGAACTTATGTCTCAAGGTGGGTGGCGCATTTACGTTGTAGATGTCTATGGGTTCCAGTAACCACTTAACACCAGATGGGCTGTGAGCTCGTCCACACACATAAGCAATAAAAATAAAATAAAAAAAAGTTGTACGTTTTGTAGTCCAGCACGGATAGGTGTCAATCAACACCCTGCCTATTCTTGTCACTAAGCAAGCATATGTGTATATTCCAATTTGAATGGCGAGCCAATCGTACCAACTTAGACCTCATGACTCAACGTCGATGGCGGGATTCACTTTGTGATGTCTATGAACTCCGATAACAACTTAATACCAAGCGGACCGTGAGCCTTCTACCTATCATTACAGCAAAAATAATTTCCTTACAATTAAATCTATTACTATGTTTTCTTTCAGAATGCGATAGCACTGGACTAAGAAAGCGACGGACACGTATATTGTACAATATTTTACAGTCATTTATAGTAACTTGAAAAAAAAAGAAGATAATAATGTTTTTTTTTTTCAATCTTACAAAAGTGGAACACCTCGGCGCTTTGTTTGTGTTTAAAAAAACTTTGACAGTTTGCTCATGGCATCTAATTTTCAAAAGTGGGCTGTAAATATTTGCTATAGCTGTTAATGACCAAGTGTCCGCAGGCATTAAGTGACGTTATAAAAAATCGTGGTGAGTTAAGAAATTGAATTTTATAGAAATAATCATGCCGTTCAACTATTACATTATCATGACATTTGAACGTTAAAATTTACGCAAGAATTTATATTGAAACGTCTTTTGTGAATTATTGGTATATTTCAGAATTTTACAAAGCAATATACAAATAGCTTTTTTATAAACATACTCAAATGTCGCCTTGTAAATCGATAAAGGCAAAAGTCTATAACACTATACGTACGAAAAGAAACAAAAGAGTTTATGCATTTTGAGAGCGAGATAGGAGGGCGAGGGTGCAATGGCTGGCGCTCCCTCGGCACTCTACCATTGTTACCCGCTAGTTTGCATGAAAATAGAGAAAACTCTCCATGTGTGTCACCGTTCTGAATAAAATATTCTTTTCTTTGTTTACAACCGTTGTCTCCGTGTAATCAGTAAAAGTATTGTTAACGCGAGACATAATAGTCTTTTTGTTTACAAAAAAATATTTATTTTCTTGCGATTCCTTATTGAAATTCTCTGGATTTTCCGTTCAAATACAACCGTTTGTAGTAATTTCTCAGGGGTCACTCATCTGTTATGCACCGATAAAATGATTATGCAGCAGAAAAAATCCGTTAAATGTCAATAACAGTTATACTGTGTGTATCGATTCAATCGGATAACGGACACGAATAGAAACACAAAAATATTCATTACTAGCTGACCCGGCAGACTTCGTAGTGCCTCAATCGATAAAAGACCTAAACTTTTGTATAAAATAAACTTAAAACAAATAAAGGAATCCGTCTGACGGGGGACACATCAAAGGAAAAACAAAATTTCTGTTTTTTATTTACTTCCGAGCATTTTCATATTTATCTACCTTTTAAACCTTCTCTGGACTTCCACAAATAATTCAAGACCAAAATTAGCCAAATTGGTTTAGCCGTTCTCGAGTTTTAGCGAGACTAACGAACAGCAATTCATTTTTATATATACAGATATTTAAACCAATATTGGATTAGAACATCTTGATCTTAATAAAAAATATTTAAACGAATACCTTAACCGTACTTTACCTGTGCCCATAATAAACAGTGCCCGATCCTACTTATCTTCTTGTATTTGGAAAAAGAAACTCTAATTATATTTTTTACTAACGATCAACCACTACCGAGTAGAACTACTTTCATTTTATATTATACTGTTATTTGACGCACTCTAATTCCGTCTGACTATTGATTGATTTGACCACATTTCTATACAAATTACAAAATGTCCATTGCAATAAATCAGTACGAATTATATCTACAAATAAATCTTAATATTAAATACTAGTAATAAATATTGTAACTATTTTAAACTGATGATTCCCCTTATTTATTATTTGTATTCAACTTTCCAAAATAGTTACTGAAATAAATTAATTATGATTTTCATAATCGATTTTCTGTTGCTGGTCGTCCTAATGAAGCCTTGAATTTTATTGTAGTTTCAGAAATCCATTAAAAGACTTTGTGAACATAAATTCCAAGTTACGAATGAGCGAAAGGCTAATTTCTAACCTCTACTTTGGATTAGTTACCGCTGCTAATGAGTATCTTCACTGGAACCAATGATTACCTCCACTGAGTGAAACCCACTTTCTTGTAAATCAATCCTGCTATTTAACTTTCTGATACTAAAAATCTATTATTGTTTTTTAAAGATCAGTGTCTGATTAAAATTTTTTTTGCAAATCAGCTTTTTGAGACTAGCCTTGATGCAGTCTTATCAAACTAAGAAACACAAAATAACTTTACAAAGTGAGTTTTTTTAATTCACTCAAATACACAACACTGGTTCAGAAGGGTCGAGAAACCAACGACCTGCGAAATGCTTTGCTCAAAATGGTATGGATAATTAGTGGAAAGTGCTGGGCAGAGAAGGTAAATTAGTTGGAAGTTAACCGCAACTTGTCAAAGAAGAACCACAGTCCGGCCTTAATACTTTCACTGAAATAAGCCAACTTCTTGTACCAAATACCGTAGACAATGTGCTGTTCGCGTTATTGTATTTGAAATAGTCTTTTGCTCTGATAACATTAATTTTTACCTTTTACCCATATAGAATACCATAGTTTTAAACTTAACTTGTTTGTCTAGCAATAAGATCACAAATAAATTAATTTAAAACTTTGTAGTTTTTATGATAAACATATAGATATCATCAGCCTTTATCTGCCTACTGCTGGACATAGGACCGCATTCTGTGGAAGGCACTGGGGAAGGCCTATAAACATATAGATATAAATGGGAAAAATTAAAAGCAACTCACATGCAGTCCGTGACGTCAGTTGATTCGTCTAATTCTCCGATAGTGTCAAGTGATGCTCCAGAGCCGTCTTCTCGTGTTTCAGTCGGCGGCGGCGGTGGCGCTGTAGTGGGTCGCGTTAAAGTTGGCGAATCATTGCTGTTCTCTTTAAATTGAGACTTAGGCACGAAATCAATTAGTCGCGGTAGCACCTCTTGTGTCGTAGTATCTTGAATTTTTTCTGCGTTCGTGTTATTCATTTCAGCTTCAGAGCGCTGCAACCACGTTTCAATACAATTCTTTTTTGTTGGTGTCAGTAATGATTCGGGCATGGGTGGTGGCGAAACGTCTGGCACCGGAATACGTTTGGGTCTTCTTTCACTAACTGATCTCTCTATTTTCGTGTTCCGTGGCATGGGTTTGGGTTTTTCTATAATCTGATCGGAATTTTCGTTATTTTTTAAATGATTTGTGTCGATATTCTCGTGTTTAGTTGCAAGGTTTGTACTATTATTATTTTTGTCACTGCCAAAAAATCGTTTTGTCACTGTTTGTTTATTTTCCTCGCTAGACATTGACGTTGAAACGTTTGTATTGTTGCCATGAGTCACCTTGTCTACATTGTTTGACTCCTCTCGTTTTTCATATTGTTTCTCCATAAATTGTTTACTTGTGATATCTTTAAGAATATTAGTATCAATGTTTTCAATACAATTCAAAACTTTTTGGATATCAATAGTTTTTGGTTGCATTATCGGTGTAGAAGGAATACTATTTTCGACCGAGCTCGCCATCGACCCAAGTCTGTCAACTACTGTTGAAATGGAGCTGCCTGTGTCATCAGACTCTGCATCAGCCAACACTAAGCAGCGTTCCCAATCGGTTGATGACAATAAATCTAAATATACTTCGGCATCGGGGGGCACTGCTTTACCGTCTGACAATCTACGTACCAATCGTCTTACTTCTTCTGGTGAACCTTTTTTAAAACAAGCCAAGCTTTCTTTGTTTTGACGATGAATATGACTATCAAAAGACGACTTACGAGATAACTTAGTAATAGTAGAAATTCCGTTGTGCTTTCCGTTCATAATATCCTTATCGTTTGTATTAAAATTTGGTGGGTTCTCATTGCCAGTACAATTCTGTTCTCCAAAAGTTAGGAGCTTATCTTTAAAGGAATTCTTTTTCCCTAACTTTCTTGGAGGCACTGGCGGTGGTAAAGTCGTAGGTCGAATAATGTCAGTTGATTGTTTCGATGTCGTTTTAGATTTCGTCGTAACACTATTTTCTTCTTTGTCGTTCATTTCGAAATGACGCACTAATAACGTTAATGTTTCATCTGAATCTTTTAGGCGTCGCACACAATCAATTCTAGTTAGTTCTGAAACGGGAACGCCGTCGATAGCTAAGATTTCATCGCCCGGAATCAATTTTCCCCAGGGTGCCTGAGCATTTGCTGCTGGACTATCTTCTGCACATGATTGCACCAGGAGTCTTCTAACTTTTTCTGCAGCGGCTGATCCACCTTCAAATTTGAGTCCGAGGCCAAGTCTTTCTCCACGCGGCCTCCGTACAATGACCTCCGAAGCGCCAGTCGTAGCACCCACAGTGAGTACGGTAACGAATGATGGATCTTTTGGAGATGGCCGACCTTCACCGACCGGGACAATGGTGACAAAATCCTCGACGGCTATTTCTGCCGCCATACCTCGAAATACGCACACTCGGCGGAGTAGATTCCGCGGGATCAGATCTGAGAACAAAGAAATAAAATATAAAAGAAATATATAACTAAAGACTTATCACACTCACGCATTGTTTGACTGTCGGAATGGCGCACTTTCTAAGTTTGATAGAAACACAATGTTTGGACAATGAATCTGAGATTGATTGATTTTGGAATGAGCATATTGGAAACTGTCTGTAAAACAATTTATTACATTCATGCAAGCTCATCTCCAATAACTGGTCCAAAAACAAAGTTATTGACACTAAGGACCGCAACTAAGGCGTTACGAAATTTATGTTCGTTAATAACTAGATAGCTACACGATACTACCTACTTCCTGTTCACGATCAATTCAAACTTTCATTGATCAACATGAAAGTATAACGAGCGTGTTTGGGAACGCGTTGACCACAAACAGTCGCATCATCGGAATGGCTGAGATGTAGGTTAGTGGCACCGAAAGCAGCGCCGAGTTCGTGGCAGCAATCGCCGAGAATTGACGCATTAGCATATTGCCCAGGGCCTCGATCCGTTATTCCCGAGTCCCAGCCTCTTTCAAGTTTCTCACGACATGAGAACGTTATTCTTCAACTCTGACTCTACTCAATTGCATCATATTTCGTCTTCACGCATTTAAACTGTATAATCTCAAAACTTACTAATTTTACAGGAGAGTATTTTAAACGTTTTTTAATATTAATCATCTTTGTAACTTTTTTTTTTACCAGATACGTTATCTGTCTTTTAAAGTAAGATAAAATTATGTATTAATTTTGTTGATAGTAGTCAAAATATAGGTAAACTAAAAAATAACTAAAACCCTTTTGATAGTATTTATGATAAAAATACTGGAGATACCAAATGATTCCGCATATTAACTCAATTTCGAATATTTTTGGAAATTGTGCAACTTTTAATGGAAAAGACGATCTTATGATTAGAGACATATTTTTTTAATATAGCTATGATCGTGACATGTTTAAATCATCATCATCAAAATCAATATTTTATAGTCAACATTTTCGTTTCGCCTTGTAACCGAGTAAAGTAAACAAAGAAATATTGCTGCATCGCATATGGTATTGTTCAGTGGTATCTTGTAATTGAATCTTTACACCGTGACCTAGAATACGGAAGATAGCTTGCATTATTTTAGAGACCGTGATGCGGTAAACCGTAAGCCAACGTCGAAGAATGAACGTTTGGAATACCGTTATTCAAACGAGTATCAATGAGCATACATTTAGAAATTAACATATAATATAACATAACATATTGTTATGTTCCGATTGACTTTTGGTAATATTACTGTTTTATACGTACTATCTACGACATAAACCACGATGGTAAATTTGGACATTTTTAAAAATGACCTAAATGATTATTTTGAATTTCACAGAAAAATTTCATAACTTTTTATAGCTTAGATGGGTGGACGACGTCACGTCCCACCTGATGTTAAGTGGTCACCACAACACATAGATCTCAACAACATAAATACTGCCACTAACATTAAGATTTTTTTCCTACCTATGCTGATAGCCTTGAGAGGCTATTTCAGCTTTACCCTAGCGTGTAGGTGAGCGCTCGGGGCTCAAACCGGAAGTGTTGCTAACACTAGCCCTAGCAAGAGCAGTGCTTCGCAGAATCTACCACCGGAGCGGAAACGCCACCAACTGAGAAGATTCGGCGAGAAACTCAGTGGGCTTTTGAAAGATGAGTTCTGAGTCTGATTTTATACAGAACAACGGCTGCCCCACCCTTTAAACTGAAACGCATTACTGCTTCACGCACGAATAGGCAGGATGGTAATGCTTACCTGTGCGAGCTCACAAGATACCCTACCACCAATAAATAAACAACTATAACATAATGAAAACACAATTGTTTTTTGTAATTGAATTAAACTGAAGCAAGCACAGTGGTTTTATTAGTATGTATATGTGCACACAACAATGCAAAAATGTTTCGGTGGGTAACTGCAAAGTAAGAATTTTTCTTAATTACATAAGTGGTATCCTCAGCTAGCACCCAATAGAATCCATCATCAATTATCGCGACCGCCAGTAAATCTTTAGTCTGCATAAATTGAATAAAGCACGTTGTACCCGCAATGTAAACAAGTTTATGCACTTTTTGCGATATCGCGGTAATCGTCACACCTCAGTTATCGGACATGCAAACATTACTATCGTTTTGAATAGCTATTTTTATATCTTATGAACAATCTAACGATACCCATCTAATTAGTTATGAGTGGGCGTGAAATGATGTAAGGTTCTCGTTTAATTGGTTTTATTAGAACGCTCTCAATGTGAATTGAAAAAAATAAGGGAATAAGTGAGCTAATGAATTAGTTACAGGTACCATAACATAGAATGAAGAGCAATGATGATATGAAGTTTTGTAGTTCATACAACGCACTTTAAAGATAATGTTAAGACGTACCTATGCGTTGATACGTATTTTTCTTTGGATATTCGTAGGTACATATGTATCTAACTAAAAGAAAAATATGAAACTATGAACTACTTCAATTAATGTGTAAATCTCCTTAAAGAACAACCTATTTAGTTAGTAATATTCAATAAGGTATTGACCGTCATCGACAAACAAAACATGTATAAATCAAGTGGATGTAAATAGCATAACGCAATACTCGTAGTTACCAGCGACCGATCGGGGCCATTCATCTAATTAGGGGATCCTCTTCTTGTGCAACAACAACGTTCTCGTACAGCAAGCAATCCATGGAAATATGACCTTATAACAAGTGCAGTCAGATCTTTTTTTCAATGCAGTCTTGTTGATAGTATTTACGGCAGTACGGTTGTGGGAACATGTGAAAGTCGTCTGACTAAAGTTCGGGTTTCGATGATTATTTAAAGTGTAGAAATCATATAACCGTATGCAATAATGCTTTTTTTTTACAACGGAACAAAATGTTTACTTTTAGATCGGAAATTTTGAATTTTATATCAAATAAATTTGTCATTTTTATAGTCGAGACTATTGATATGTTTTTTTATTGCCTTCAAGGCTGAGGGGTTCACGACCAGTTTGATCTAGAGTGGTCATCCTCGCTTATTAAAAAGAAACATTCGAAAAATGACATCTCATAGCTGTTAGTAGGCATCATGAAGTTCATTCCAAAGCTGCATGGTATTTGACAAATAATACCTCTGAAAATATACCGTGAGAGAAAGGCATTGATTCCAGATAATAAAAATAAATTATTTCCTGATGACGAGTGGTACGTTAGTGAAAAGAAGATAATTTCAAGCAATACCTCAGAACACTTTATAAAAAATACGGTATACAAAAATTACAAACCACAAAGTAAACTAAAATTTCTTCTTAAGCCCATATGTTTCAAATGCCCTACTGTGCCCCAAAATTTTAGCCTAAATTATTAAAAAAGTATACAATGTTCACGCCTCCATTGATTCATCACGAAGTCAAAAAATATTAGTTCAGTCAAAGCTCATGTGTATGCCTTAATTTTACTTGTAGTCCTGATTCAATCTTAGAACTGCAGTTGGTAAATATTGTCCAACGAACCAGAGGAACCATTTAAGTTATACTCTAACTTTATTTACCGCTAAACATAGCTAAAACATGTCGCTTTACCAAATACAGATTCTAACGGTTCTAGTAGCTACGACTATTCGGCACAAAATCCAGCATAAATAAACATATTACTTGGTTTTAATGAGCATGCAATTTGCTTAAAATATAATCCCGTAAGTAGAAAATGAAAATATCTATTTATTTATTTACAAAGTTGGACTTCAACATTTGGTTTTCCTTTAAAGTATTATTTGAGTATTTTAATATTCAAACTTTTAATATAGCCTCGCGAAATAACTTTATTTCTGATATGATGTAAAAACAACGTTTTCTAAACATTTTGCAATATATATGACCACAGACCTATGACTCCATCGGCACGCGACATTTCCATAGCGGCGCGAGGCTCTGACATAAACACAAGCTGCATAACTACCTATACAGACGAGTGTAGGTGTGTGTGTGTGTGTGTGTATTATATGTATCTATTGTCATAATATATCACGCGGCGCCCTGGCTCACAGCTATCTCACACGAAATTGAAATAAGTTTGATAATATCATAACCTCTTTGAGGAGCAGCGGCCCGCAAAAGGCGAGTGGCTTAGACATTATCTGGATATGTGTCTCCAAAAACAGCGGGCACAGAGGCGTAACAAACGAAGACCGAGAATCACGATCTCTGATAGCCGAAAAGGAATTTAATAACCGGCGGTTTCGTAAACATTGCTGCTTTGTTAATTCTTAATGTAAATGAGCAGAATCATTTGCAGTTATTTAAATATTCGAGCATTTAAGAGATAGATAAATAGAGAGAGATAAATAAAAATGTGTTGGCGAATAACCGTGGGCGTCCTTTGCCCGGCTTACAGAAATATTTAAAAATCCTTTTCCAATAAATTTAATGATTTCAAACCATTTTGAAATGGTATAAAAATTGGCTCGATAAAAGTACCTAATAAAGCACGAATTTTTATCTCTAAAGTTTTAAAACCAGTCAAACGAAAACATCGCAAAAGTGAGCTAGGATTTACTCTACCCAATATCCACCGACTTAAATAAGGTTCTTTTGGTCAAATGCAAAACAAGAAACTTAATAACTGGAACTCCCGCAGCGCCGTATCGCCCACCAGGCTACAAAATAAATTATTAAAAACCTAATCGTCAATATGAATGAACTCAGTTTGAAATTTCTGGGTGAGCTAAAATGTAATTAAAGCCCACACAACTTTGCTTAAACTTTTAATTTTTTTTAGAGAATTAATCATTGAACATTTTTCCAAAATATTTACAAGATAATAAAAAGATTGAGATCAAAAATTATAAAATGTTCCTATTTAATCTAGAAAGTTCGAAGACCTCGACTATCTCCGAAGACCGTGTTGTCTCTTTTTAAGACTTTATAAATTGACTTGATTATGATAATGTGGTTTCCACTCGGTTAGCCTGTCTAATTCTGAGAGCTAATTTTAAATAGATTATATTTACGTTTATTGAAATGCTCCAAGTAAGTTATTGGCTGGCAGATCTGCGAGTGGCTTAGTTCATGCGAATATTTAACATTTGTATGTACCGGTTCGATGTTCTATTTTCTCAAAATATTCAAAAGAGATCAACCATCCGTCAAATGTCTGACAGTTTGCAGAGTCTTATACAAAACAAAACACGACTTGACAGCTTGTCAGAGATCGAGGGCTCAATAACACATGGCGTTTATAATATCAAACGTAAGTCGGGATTAAGTTTTAATCAGGATGGATTTTAATGATAATTATCTGTCCGATCATATCTGTACGGGTATATAAAGGGGGGCAGTAGCATACTGAGCTACTGCATCTATTTCCTTAATAGTAATTTAACCTGTTTTACCACTTCTTACTCCCTAAATATTGTAATAACTTAATAATCAGTAGGGCACATTTTAACACCGCTTCTAAACTACCTAACATCATATTTTCAGGTGGATCATTGAGGCCTGGCTATCCTAGCTAATAATGTAAAACATATATTTCAAAATAAAATACTTTGACCGACATGTTTTGCTAGCATCGTCTTTCTATTTCTGCCATGAAGCAATCGTGCATTTCGGTAATCTTTGACTACAAGCCTCACGGTGGGCGGTAAC
This sequence comes from Bombyx mandarina, assembly GCF_030267445.1. Taxonomy (NCBI): domain Eukaryota; kingdom Metazoa; phylum Arthropoda; class Insecta; order Lepidoptera; family Bombycidae; genus Bombyx; species Bombyx mandarina. The sequence goes on along the minus strand of NC_143212.1, from coordinate 9,129,087 downwards.
ATCCGTTTTCTGGTGTATATCCGCTCCATTTGGCTGCGAGTCCGTCTGACCATGTTATTATAAAATTAAGAATACAAATGAGTTTAAAATTTAAATTCACCTTTTTTATCAGTTCGGAGTCGTCTGGAACGAATACCGTCTCAGTTGAACAACATCTCACAGTACGTGGGTGGAACTCATCAACTAATACTGAAACGCAATGAATTCTAAATAACATCGTAAATGCAAACTAGGTTTCCACAAACGCTCTTCTAAAGAAAAACAACTGATTGTAATACCGAACCGAGAAATGTTAGTTGGTTTTGTAATCGATAGTCGATTGTAGAATTTCAACATAAGCGATCATAAAATTTAATGATGAGATTACGGTATTGCTAATAAATTTCTAATCAAAACCGTTTTCGAGCCCCAAGTGCTACAAGGTTTAACTGTTAAAACGAAGACAAGTGACAACGTTTTGTATAAACCTGTCTGCCTTCGTGGTACATGTAGTACACACTTAAAGCCATGAGACTTGTTTGAGTTACAACATCGCTATATTGATATTTTTGGCAGAAATAATAACCCGATAAAAAATTGCTTCAAATGTAAAAGGAACTCACGATCCACCTGATGTTAAGTGCTTACTGGAGGTCCATAAACAATAACAACGTAACTCCCGTCACGACTGTCCCACCCCTGGACAACAATATCCCCTACTACCAGAAATTACGTCAGCAATAAATAATATTATTTGTCATGATCAAAATCATAATAAACGTATTCTATTATATTTAAGGCATTTTTAAACATCTTCTACGGATATATAGTAGTGGTTTGCGTGACATCAGAGATTTGTCGCGGTTCCAATCTTCGAATCGACAGAGGTGAACATCCTTCAAGCGTCCGCACCGGACCAATCGGCCATCGTGATTTCGACGCCAATAAAATCTGAAATCTTGTTCGTTGTGTCGATTTTTATAACAGTTTTATAATATCTAGCAAATTATCATACGGACCGTTAATCGTCTCGTCAGAAACATGTTAGTTAATGTCTCCTTTATGAATACATTTCGCGTGAATGATATGTTAATTTATTAGTTCGTCCGGAATTATTGATAACCACAGTTCACTTTTGTTGTATCTCCATGACATAATAAATTGCAGTGACTTCTCACAATATGAGATCATAAGTGTCATCTACGCATATATTTAAAGACTTTAATCATGTTAAAAATAGACTTATATGACGAAGCGTCATACTATTGTCATTCATAAGCTACGTTTAAATTCATTATAATTGATATCTTTAAGATTTCACAATATGATTGAAAAGCAATTATCGAAGGTATGTACATATATAAATAATGTTTATTTTAATGTACATAAATAAACATACATAAAATTATGTACATACATAAATAATGGTTTATAAGATTAAAGAATAAGGAATTTGGACCATGAAACTCAATGGGATATCTGGCTGTGTGATAAATTACAATTGTCACAAATCCTATATTCCTGAATCGATACGTTAATAAAAATAGTCAATGTACCTTAGATTTTTTTAAGAAAATTTCTTTTCGAAATGTTTGTAATGCGTTATAGAGAATATAAATAATCGATGATTATATCCTCTCATTTCAAATGACGTGAATCGAGATATCTCTCGATTGTGGAGTCGCAAATAGTTTTATCAGTTACATGTTATCTTATGTAAGCACGTTATTTTAGGAAAGTCAGGTACTGCTTATTGCCAAAAATATGCTGTGATGGCATACATGGTTCATTTTAAATACGACGTGTTGATTAATTAAAATAACGCAAAAAAATTGTTCAAAAAACATGCACAAGTAGCCAAAAAACTTAACACAGATCTTCTACATATTATGATTTTATCCACATATAATGTATTATTATTTACAAAAAAATGTCAATTCCTCTGTAAAAGCACAGAAATAGATTTCTTGTAAGCACAGGGCGGGAGAGATAATAAGTCATGGAGTCCGGGAGACGGATATCGCATTCGCAGGCGGTGAGGAGCAGGGTGGCGCCGCACAGTGGGTCGATTCTATGATTTTAGTGACTTAGGGACCAACTTTGTTTTTTTATAATTTTTTTTATCTAGATAGATAGAGCTCGTTAATCTCAATAATAATTGTTTTGGGCAAAAATTACAAAAACTTTATAGTTTGGTCAGAAAAATGTGTTTTGTGATTTATTTGTATGGAGCGGGTCACATTAAATTAAATTCCTGCTAAGTACCGCGAGGTCCCGCTTTGAAACTTTATTTTCCTTATACCTTGTCTAGTCTACTATCATTTGATGCTATGAACATGTGCATAAAGTTGCAACTCTGCCAAATAAATTGATCGAAAAAAATTAATAAATACATAGAATAAAAACCTTTATATTTTTTTTCCTAAGTGCTTTTAAGTTAAATTTGATATGGATTAGTAAGTAAAAGCACGTAATGATACCCATAATTACATAATACCTAACAACAATACATTTAGTAGGTCTCTAATTAAGCAATCTCTCTAATTATTAAGATAGTTAACATTATTTAATGAGGATAATTAGTTAAGTAGCCATTACTGGGTAGTAGAAAATATAGTAAACATTTGTTTGTCTCTGGAAGTATAAAGTGACCATGTTTATTATATACTAACTAGTGTTCGTTTATTCGTACTACTACTAACATCTCGTGATTGTCGTTGTGATCTTGCTGTTTCCGTTATAATTGATAATTTTGTTAACAATTTAGGATTATTTATGATTTTAAGAGAGCAACTACAGTCGCTGTCTGATAATAAAAAACTCTTTCAATTCCTACAAAATCAAATAAACGTGACCGAAGAGAAAAATGTTGAGCTCCAAAAATTCAGTACGCAATTTTGTTCAAATATAAGTGCAATATGGAAACGAAGTAGTCGCATGTTAGCACAGTTTATAAGAAAAAAATGTGATTGGTTAGAATGTGCAATAAACTGGCCCGAAGGAATGATACCTGAAGCTATCAACACTGCACATGAAAGGCTCGAGATTTCTAATACTGAAGATGTTGAAAATGTACCACCCTCAAATGTACTACAGAAGCCTCGACATCTATTTTTGCACCTCGAAAACCTTTTGAAGAATTGGGATCCAGGCAAAAACGAAGACGCATTAAACAAATTTACCAATCGCTTTCGTTATCCCCGGATGAAATAAAAGCTACTACAATTACTAGTTTGAGAAACACTAGAAATGAAGATGTAGGAGAAATAATGAACCACTTGTCAAATCACCCCGAAGATCTAGAAAAAGTTAATGAGTATTTAATTACAAGTAAAGTGAAAAGTAGTACATATTCTCCCGATAAGGCAATATTAGTTTCACTTAAATTAAGTGGCAGTATATAAACCTAAGAGAAGCAGCAAGTGAAAATGGATCTGATTTATACCCTTCTTAATATAAAATTAAGCAAGAAAAGACCAAATGTTATCCAGGGAAAGACGAGGTAATTATTACTGAAGAAGGAGCTGCTATTAAAATGCAAGCATTACTAAACTTGGCGCTATATAGGCTTTTAGATGTGATTACTTCGGATTTGGACTCTGCAAGAGAGCTACTGCTTATAAGCAAATAGGCTTTGATAGAGCCCCAGGTCAAAGTAATTATAAACAAAAAACTGAAACAGAGTTTGATGATTCATCTATTTTCATGGTCAGTCTAGTTCCTATAAGGCTTCAGAAATTTGATGGAACAATTGTTTGGGAAAAAGACCTCATCAACTTTTTATTGCCGTCCAATAATGTTTAAATTTACAAAAGAAACGCAGTCAACAGTGACAATTATAAAAGCTAGCATAACAGAAGAAATAGAAAGACTTCAGCCATCAAAAATCAAACAAATTGAAGTTAACCATCAATTGCACATGATGATGATAGACGGCAAAATAACCTTATATTTTTCAGAAACATTTTCTGCTGTCTGTGATATTTGCAAAGCAAAACCGTCAGAGTTTTTTGGAGTGACTTGCTTATCAAAGAGAAAATAATGAAGAAATATTCCAGTATGGAATGCCATCTTTACATGCCTGGATAAGATGCATGGAGTGCTTACTTCATATCGGTAAATATAATTTTATTACTTCACAATTTTTTCATCGTATGTAGTTTCCTGTGAGATTATTTTTTATATGACACTTTTTTGTTTGCGTCTTATCGTTTGGACTTCAAGAAATGGGGTTGCAAGGGGGGATGACAAAGAAAAAATATCAATCAGAAAGAGCGCTATACAGCAAGCGTTTAAAAAGGAATGCGGTTTACTTATAGATGTTGTCAAGCAAGGAGTAGGAACAAGCAATGATGGCAATACTGCCAGAAGATTTTTCAGGGATGCAGAAGAAACAGCCCGCATAACAGGAATACGTAAAGATTTAATAGAGAGGCTTCACGTGATTCTTCCCTCTGTTGCATCTGGAAAGCGCGTTTCCAATTTTTCGGAATTTTTTAGATATACTGCAGAATTGTATGTTAATGTATATCCCTGGTATTATATATGCCTTCCAGTATCCATAAATTGTTGGCACATGGCAGTGATATATAATAATGAAGAACTTTGGTGCCATTCGTATAGGTAAACTCTCGGAAGAGGCAGCGGAAGCTCGCAATAAAGATTTTCGGAAATATACAGAGAGATGTTATTCAAGAATGAGAAGTAGAACGTCGACTAATGAGGATATTTTACACAATCTTCTTTCGTCTTCTGACCCAAAGATCGAAAGGTGAAACAAAATATATAATATTTAGAGAGATTGCATAATTAGAGACCTACTAAATGTATTGTTGTTAGGTATTATGTAATTATGGGTATCATTACGTGCTTTTACTTACTAATCCATATCAAATTTAACTTAAAAGCACTTACGAAAAAAAATATAAAGGTTTTTATTCTATGTATTTATTAATTTTTTTCGATCCATTTATTTGGCAGAGTTGCAACTTTATGCACATGTTCATAGCATCAAATGATAGTAGACTAGACAAGGTATAAGGAAAATAAAGTTTCAAAGCGGGACCTCGCGGTACTTAGCAGGAATTTAATTTAATGTGACCCGCTCCATACAAAAAAATCACAAAACACATTTTTCTGACCAAACTATAAAGTTTTTGTAATTTTTGCCCAAAACAATTATTATTGAGATTAACGAGCTCTATCTATCTAGATAAAAAAAATTATAAAAAAACAAAGTTGGTCCCTAAGTCACTAAAATCATAGAATCGACCCACTGTGCGCCGGGACGCGGGTTGTGGCGGGAACTAAACGTCCGTGCGCCCGCACTTAATCACATTACACCACGCACACCCATGTCTTACTGACCTTAGCCCGTATCCTCCCGTGGGAAATTGTAAACATTCATTGTTTCGAACCTTAGTCAAATCTATTGTAAAGAACTGTATTTGTAAATACTCACCCCAACAATTCGTAACAGTTTAAGTTGTTTTCGTTTCTCGTCACGTACAATAATAAAGTAACCACTTTGTCAGCAACGTCCCACACTTTTTCAACGTTCAAAACATCGTAGTTGCGTGGGTTCCGCGGGGCTTTTCATTTAAAATCGTAATTTGTGTGATGTAGTCTACGAGATAGCGCTCACGGGCGCAGCGCGAGCGAGCGTCGCGACGTCGACGGCGCGGAGCGGCGTGTGCGCTGCAGACCAGCGGTGGGGCCGACCGGTCGCAACCGGGCCGCGCTCTCACCGCTTCAACCGCCCTGCCACAACCATTGCCTATAATCGCATTTGACACCGTACCGCGTTCCGCGTACAAGAAAGTTTCACATTTCTATGTCATCAATGCAATGAAAGTCACGAGTCTCAGATATTCCTTATTATTACTATTCGAACTCATAATCATTTAACAATATTCGTTTACAGAAATCATTTACAGACGAACAAATGGAGTTGTCGCAAAAATGCAACAAAATTTTAATGAACGCAAATTGATTTAACAGATCGGCAAAGGTCCCGAGGCGTCGAAATATTATGTCATAAACGAACTAAAGTTTATTCATAATTCATAACTTTCCCTACGTAGTAATAAGAAATCTCCTGCAAGCATCAAACTTTGACAAATTGAAAGACAGTGAAAGTAATTGCCAATTCTCTTCGCACAGATAACACGAACGATAACTTTGAAGCCACTTTTCTCTCTTGTCATGCGGACAATCAACCTGTAATTCAATTATTCACCACTAAGTGCTTATTCCGGTAATACAACAATAAGAATCTTCAGACAGCGAACATCAAAACAAAACAAAGCACCAGTATCGTATTATTAAAAAATTCTCAAGCTCAAATTTACTCACGTTTCCTTGAACTTATAAAAAAATCTAGACGGGCAATGTTATAATACAATTATAATACATAATACGATAAACTTTAACATATTAAATTTACATAATCGTAATTGTTAAAGAGTTATAAGACTTAAAACCTTGCATTAACCATACTAAATAAATAATATTTAGTAAGTAAAGATTATATTGTAAGCTGACAATGTTGTATGTCATGTGACAATTTGTTATAGGAAAGTTCCATCTTTTTATTAAGTTCCCATACAACATTCTTTAGTAATAAAATTGTATCAGTAGACTAGTAACAAATTAATTCAGTGTGATTGTAGCCTAGAAACATTGTATTGACACCTTATACTACTTTTACACACATGTACAAGCTATCTTTTATTCACCTAACGGTCTGCGGACGCTGCCAATTAAAGCCATCATCTCAATAACTTACATTCATTAACAAAACTAAAGTTAATTATTACCTGTGGATAATCAAGTAATTATCGTTTATAACGTGTTTTAACATACATATTTTTATTCACCAAACTTCACTTGAAACGCCGAAACTCATCACTAAAACCAGTATTTTTAATTTACAATTTTTCAATGGAAAGTCAACTTGTCACAAAAAAAATAATATCTAAAGTTGACTCGGCGCTCTTAAACGAGAAACAAATATGTCGGACAGCTGCATTTTTCTCATTTCAGGTCAATGAAAATCGCAGCGCACTGTCTTCCATAATCGGATGAGAGACTCTACCAATTAGAACCACGACGTTAACGCTCTTATTTAACTTTACAATATCACTACGGTGGAGGCGAAATGTGACCACCATTTAAATGATGACGACCATTTAAATTCTTGTTTTTGACCACACTAAAATTTATACTTTTGCTCCCTGGAGTCCATAGACATCACTATGCAAAAGACGCCGCCCGTTATTTCAACGAAGATTGAAATCTGAATTCCTTTAATGGCTGTATTACCCATAGCCGGAACAAATGGCAGCTTCGCATTACAAATCGATCCGATGGTGGATGGTGCGGTCTTGGAAGATGCTCTATAACTGGCATGAGAATAGATTAAATTCAAATGATAATGGAATTAAGTAATAGGAACTCGAGAAGGCCGAGGTCACATTCCGGTTTCTGTTGATTAGCTGGCCTAAACATTATCATTAAGATCCTCTGACAAACTTAAAGATAAATGAATGATAAAACAATCGGGGATAAATCATGATCACGACATGTCCCAGTCCCAAATTAGGATTCCATGTATCGGAGAAACATACTTACAGACATTTAATAGTACTACTCGTACTACAGTTGCCGATAAAAAATAAACTCAGAAATATTTGAAAGTTCGTGGTCATGGTAGTTAAAATGGCTTTAAGAGATGTCGATTTTGGAAGAATCTAATTTTTTTTTCTGTAATTTTCTGTAAATCAGTTATGAGCAGGCCCACCCTCCTGGTTTCCGTTTAGCGTTGAATTTCGGGACATCTTCCATAAACATCCAGACTCAAAGCATAAAATTTTGTGCGTTCCAGGAACGCTTGCACGAGGTGGGAATCGCCCCGATGTCCCTCAACTTAGTTATTAGGGGCACTAACTAAGGCGCCGAAGACTCAGTTAAAATATCATACTCACCTTCTGTAAAATAAATACACGCATATTAAGATACTTTTAGTTATTCTGATGAAGGTCATTACGAGCTGAATGCGAAGAACAGTTAACAGTGAACATGCGAACTGGTTTTTACCAGTTTGATACTTACACTTTGCTCTAACTTTTTTCATTGCTTAGAATGGTGAATGAGTTCACGGGCCACGTGGTGTTATGTGGTTAAAAGAGCTCGTAGATCGTCTAGTTGGTAGCTGGAGCTTGATTGGATTTAGTCGGTGGTCGAATTGGAAGACCTCGGTCTTTCTCTACTCCCTCTTCTTCTCTCAAGGCGCCGGAGTCGGAAATTAACCCCGTCTGTTACCCCTCGCGACCGGCTATACGTAAACTGATTCTCCAGCGTTAGAAAAAAAATGCATGGTTGTCAATTACAGAGACAATGATTGTCAATTAGTCGTACTGGCTGGTAAAAATATTCATTGACAATAATACTGGCTGTCAATAAAACTTCAGGTGACATGACGTAGGTGTCATGTGATGTGGAACTGCGTTTAGCTGTGTGCGAATACTTGCCTACTCACTACACCATCACCACTTTGAGACATGAGACAAAGTCCCAAACTATATATTGAGCGATCGTTCAATCCTAAAAACTAGAAAGCATGACTACTTTTTGGCAGAAATAAGTAGGACGGTACCCGTGATCTAGTATCTAGTATGACATGTGCCAAAAGTTTCAATTGAAGTTTGCATAAGTAGTAGTAGAAGAAGGGCTTATTATACTCGCGAGAATCAATGCTGTCGCCCTGTCTACATCTGTCACAAAATAGGGGAGTTCTTGGAACTCTTAGCTCTTAGGTTGTAAATAAATTTTCGTCAATGTAACCTATATTTCAACTTCCTAATCAAAAGTCGTTGCTGGCAAAGATATTGTTATGTCCATGATACCAGCGATGACCTCATGGATTGCTAAAACGTTCCACATCATGTTAAGAGGCTACCGGAGCCCATAGACATCTACAACGTAAATGCCACCACCGACATAGAGAATTTTTTTTTTTTTTTGGTTAGGAGGAAATCGCCGGACTTCCGCCCTTTTCTGGGGATACTGGGCGGGGTTTGTCAGAGTCGAACTGACTAAAACCTCCTGTCGCTCAACAACCAACGTCCAAACCTCGCATGAGACAGAACTCATGACAAGGCAAAGGGGGGAAAGTGAAGCGTTTAGTGCGGAGCACATCTCTCCCATCACCCTCCCCCTCGGGACGCCGGACTGGCGGTCGTCGGCGCCACGACCACCAGCCCTCTCGGTCGGCAGACTGTCCGAAGCCCGCCTAGATGGCGCCGGTTAGAGTGGGTTACCCTTTTTTTTTTTTTTTTTTAATAATACGGAATACCCCGCTGGGCCAGAACCAGCGTGGGTCGAGGATAGCCGGCCTTCCATCACCCGGATGCTCTTGCGTAAAACGCGTGCAGAGCAGCTTGCACGTCGTCTTCTTAGGCCCCCTCACCGGTCCCCAGACCGACATGTGAGGGGGACCCGAAACACTTAGAGGGCCAGGGCTTGGGCGAAATCCGCCTCCCTGGCCCCCGCTCGACGGCGGCGGGATTGTGCGTCTCTCACGCGCCCCGCCGCCTCCTTCTGCGAGATGGTGCACTCGCAGAAGTCGAGCATCGCCTTCCACGACTCGTCGTCGCCGAGCATCGATGCCACAACACTCGGCAACGACAAGTCGGTTCCTATTTTTGCGACGAGGACACGGCGCCACCCCTCCCATGCGGGGCAGGCGACGAGCGTATTCTCTGCCGTGTCCAAGTCGCAACCACAATGGTGGCACTCTGCCGTCGGCTCGGCTGTGATCCGGTGCAGGAACTCACCGAAACAGACATTGAGACATGAGTTGTAAAATCTCATTTTTAACAGTACAACGACTGTCCGCCCTTCAAAGCGAAACGCATTACTGCTTCACCGCAGAAATAGGCAGAGTGGTCGTACCTACCCGTGCGGACTCACCAGACGTCCTACCACAAGTAATAATTGTGATTATTTCACATCAAATGATGACTATCTGCAAAAACATGAAATTCTCATTGGCTTTGGCCTTATTCTTCTAAGTTAATTAATTTTACTTATTATTTAATTTTTCCTAATCTGCACATTACATCACTGACCGCGGCGGAACCAGAGTCTGATTAAAAAAGAATAATATCTTGTTACAAAATGTAATTGATTATTGGACTGTGAGCCTTTAACCATAGGTAACAAATTTTGACACTTCCAATTTTTTTACCGTTAAAATTTATCATCATAAGTTCTTTGAGTTTCATATCCGAAAATAAAACGGTACATATATTTTGACTGGCATATGTAAATGTCAGATACATACTCCTTATTTTCGATACCTAGTGGAAAGTTAGTTTACCGAACAATGGTACAACATCCAAAACATGAGCATTCTCGATCTAAAGATACTTATCTATGATAGGTCACGATCTCCACACGGTGTACACAAAATATATCTGCAGCTTTACCACGTTGGCGTTGTGCCAACTCGTTTAGTATTAGTATAATCGATTCTTAAAGTAAATTAATTTCGAATATTAATTAATTGAATAATTGATTGATAGAAATATCGAATAGCATTTGGTTCGTGTTCTGTTTCTTAAATTCAATTTGAGTTGATTAGTCGGCAATTCGTTTTACATTTTGAAATTTGTCGTGTTGAAACAATAATAAAGTCGTTGACTACTATAGGGAAAATGAAAGATTAGTTACATAATTAGCGCTGTCCTTTTTAGGCAAGGCACATAGATACTGGTGGTAGGACTGGTTAACTGGGGGTAGGACCTCTTGTGAGTCTGCGCGGGTGGGTAACACCACTCTGCCTGTTTCTGCCATGAAGCAGTAATGCGTTTCGGTTTGAAGGGTGGGGTAGCCGTTGTAACTATACTGAGATCTTAGAACTTACATCTCAAGGTGTGTGACGCATTTACGTTGAAGATGTCTATGGGCTCCAGTAACCACTTAATACCAGGTGGGTTGTGAGCTCGTCCACACATCTAAGCAATAAAAAATAAAAAAACATCTTCAGTGACTTCTAACAATTATGTTAATGATTATCAATTAACTTATCTACTGAAAATCGATACTACATACTTATTAGTGAAATGTAGGGCAGTCGTTATATTAACACATTCTACTAACATTATGGAATACAAACATAGAACGCAAAAGCAATGGATGAATAATTTATATTGCAGTTACATTTATTTAGAAATAATAGACAGCCGTTTTGTTTATTTTATGGACACACTTAATGGCATCCTACTAATAAAAAGCAAAATATCTTATTCGTAAATTACACCGAAAGAGCTCATATTTTTTTATTGCCTCAATTAAAAATCCAATACGTCATTCGTCTATTAGAATGAAATATATCATAGTATATCGTAGTACATACTTTAAGCTTTCTGAAATACAATTATTAAAAAAAAACCAACACAGATTCTAATGACACATATTCAAATTCTTCCATTGCATTGACGGTTGTCATTATAATTTACAAACATGAAATCGAAAAAATATTCAAAAATAATTTATACAGCATCAGTACATAGTTTGGATATTTTAAAGTATTTTTGCCTATCAACGAAAAGTGTAACGGCTTCTATAATCGGTTTCGCTATGAAGTAATTCTGCGAGAATGCACTAATAGGCGATTGCGGCCCGAACACGATTTGTAACGTGCAATTTGCAAACACCCTACTGAATGGTCACGCAAACTTTAATCATATTATCATAAACCAACTTAAAAATAGATAAATTTTGAACTGGCATTATTTTTAACCTAGTCATTTCAACCCTGTACATAAATGAGCAGATATTAAAAGATTACCAAAAATCCATAAACGTGATTGCTGCCCTAAATGTAAATCTTGAAATTGTCCTAAAGCTTAAAACGCACATGCAACATCGTTAAACGTTAAAGACAACTTTAATAAATATTAAAATTTAACAAAAAACTTTAATAATTATAAATAAATAGTTTAATAGTGTAACAGTTATAAATAAATAGTAAATATTAAAATTTAATAAAAACTTTAATAATTATAAATAAATAGTTTTAAAGCCATTTGCACACCGAAAACATCACCTTATACGTCAAATGGTGTCAAGAAAATGACACTGCAACAAAATACCTTGTCAGCCCATATAAAGACATTAAAAACTGCAAAGTGACAGTAAAGCTGTACGCGAGATCCGCATTCTTTCTCGATGCAGCGACCTTGTAAAAGGACCGACTCGGTTAGCGCTCGCCACTTGGCACTACTACGTCATTTAAATTGCGTTATTTTCGCGGGAAAACGACTGTGACTCAAACACAATTTTACAATTGTTTTTTAGCTAAATTGTTTTTGCAAAAAAAATTGTTTGCGTATTTTTTGCGTTTGTGTCTATAGAATTGTCACTTAATCTAGAAATTACCTTTCGCCTCTTCCGTTGGTGTTAACAAAATAGTTGATAGGTATTTTCTTCTTAGCGTGTACACACTAAACTCGTAAGTTGTAGTTAAGCCAATTTGGACTCTGTTTTCAATATGTTTGGACTGTATTGCATAAAATCAACTAATCAGTATAAAATAATATATTTTTTAATATTAAATATTATATAAAACGTACTTACTAACGCGTGAGAAATATATCATAGACATAGAGAACATTCTATGCCTTACTTCAAACTCACCTGTCCTAACGAAGCTGGAAAGGCCTCCGGGCCATCAGTAATCCCTCAATCATAAAAAAAACTTCAAACTAATCTACATACTAAAAATACGTTGATTTGGTTAAAAAAAAAACTATAGGACAAAGTAATAAAAAGCGACATTGGTTAAATTCACTTAACATTAATTGAAGTCGTCGTGGCTTAAAAGATAAAATGCCCAGTGTATCGAACGATACCACTATCCCGATGTTCAAATCTTGCAAACAGGTTCCGAATTTTATCTAAGGAAATAGGCACTAATCAATATAGGTACTCATCTGCCTATTAAACTAATAATAATGTCATAGAAATTTTTCATGTTGTGTATTGCATGGGAGTGTACAGTGAAGAATTAATTGATCGAGGTGATCTCATCATATCTCCTTTTAATCACGCCACTTCTTGCGACCGGAGTTGAGTTCATCATCATCATAGATTAGGGTCCGCAAATAGATACACTACGTTTGCGAAGCAGCTTGCCTTGATCTGTTAGGTCTCCTCCGGAGCTGCTCAGGCAACTGTTAGCAAATCCGACCCCTTGTGGCTAATTCCTCCTGCTCTCCCAGCTTTTTTTTTATTGCTTAGTTAAGTGAACGAGCTCACAGCCCACCTGGTGTTAAGTGCCATAGCCCATAGACATCTTCAACGTAAATGCGTCACACACCTTGAGATGTAAGTTCTAAGATCTCAGTATATAAGTAGTTACAACGGCTACCCCACCCTTCAAACCGAAATGCATTACTGATTCCCGGCAGAAATAGGCGGGGCGGTGATACCTACCCGTGCGGACTCACAAGTGGTCCTACCACCAGTAATACTAGAACGGCCTTCTAGTTTCTAGGAAACAGAAAATAAAGTAAATACATCATACCTATTTTAATGACGGTGCTGGTATCGGGATGAACTGCAGCGTGAATGTTTTTATTTGTTATTTAACACCACCATGAAATTAGAAAGGTTTAAAATGAACACACTTTTATTAGCTTGCCATGAACCATGTTTATTGTATAGGTATAACGGAATCTTTGAACGTCATTTTCACCGTCTTCAAGAAGCATGATTAACTTAAAAATTTGCACACACATCGAAGACCGATGACAAAACATTAATTTTGTATTCCGCTCTAGAATCCTGACCAGCATCACCAGGACTTAAAAAACTGAAATTAATAGTTAGTTTGGCTTGCTATTTAAGTGTTTTTTAGTTTTTTTTTTAATTAATTTCGGAATGGATTGCTGTTTTATGGTTCATTATAAAAATGCTCAATATCCGTATTTTGGTGTTGTTCAACAAATTGATTTCATGAATACTTTATCATGAAAACTTTTTAACATTAAAATTTCAAATTGTTTTAGATTAAAGTACCTATAAAATTATATTAACTAAAATGAATATGCTTGAAACAGAATTTTGATTACTCGTCGTTGACAACAGTATGGTTTTAGACTCCGACTAAACTAAACTGAACTAAAGGTAAATGAAGCGAAATATATACCAGTTTTGATTGTTTTTAAAGTTCATCACAATCGATGCATTCCTACGTAATTACGTCCTAACATAACGCTGAAATGACCAAAAATAATAAAGACAAACGAAAGTTTAACAAATCGCAATCGCAAAGTATTGTACGGAACTGTCAAAAGTCAAATTACTTGCATTTTGTGTAGTCCATCTAGTACTTATTGTACATCATAAGGCCCTTTGCATGCTCAAAGAACAATAATAGACTCGTTCTATTTTAATCACACCTTCTCTAGCGTGCTTAGTCGAGAATCAATGAATCGTGAATATATCGAACAAGATGAGCTCCATGTAAGTGATGTTTCAGTGTATTCGCAGCACACGCGATTCCATGTAGTCATGCCCCCTTGAAACATGAGGTCGAACTTTCAATTTCATTAAAATTTGATTCATAAACTGTCGAACTTTTGTTTTGTACAAATAGACAATAGCATGATACCGGCCAGAACCTAAGTTCAAAATACTTCTATTAATCAGCAGACAAGTTCGGATATAGGAAGAATGAAATTAGAATAAATAAAATATCGTTTTGAGAATGAAAGGAGGGAGAGTGAGTACCTAAAATTGAATGAGGTTGCTCACAGAGATCAATAGTTTCAAATTTGAAAGAATAAAAAAAATTAAAAAAAATTACTATCTAAAAATTGAAATTGCCATTTCCCAAAATCACCATTTTGTTCTTACTCTGCAACTGAAACAAGACAAGAAACAATGAAATATGCGGTTTTTTTTATAGATGTTGGCTAGCAGCTCACCTCTTATCTATCACGTCATTAGAGATCTTCCCGATCCATTAACGGTGCTTTTAGGTACCTCAAGCACCGGTCGCCGTCCTCGCCGAACCCGTCGCTTACGACGAAGGGCTCGGCGAGTAAATTAACCCCGAGACACAACCCACTGAGTTTCTCGCCGGATCTTCTCAGCGGGTCGAATTTCCGATCCAGTGGTAATGCTGATATAGCCTCTCAAGGTTATCAGCATAGGCAGAAAAAAAACCTCATACGGCCTACCTTTGTACATTGACAATACTAGTTTGCTTTCGATTTAAGCTCCGAGAGCGTTTTTATTGAAGCATGGTTTTAAGTTCTGTACAAACTATTTCGATTTTTATCAGGAAAATATTGACACAATGAAATAAATGGGTACAAGTCAACGATTTATGCATTCGTGCTTCCAGCGCTCTGTGTCACTGACTCCGCCAATGCACCCATAATTTTTAAGCTTTACATTTGACATTTCGTTGGAGTATTGGCTGTTAATTATTTGCCCTTTGCTTCTACCAAACAAATCTCTTTCGTTCTTACAAAATCAATGGCATTTATTTCATACGTTTTCACTTAGTTTTGTTTTTTAGATTTTAATACGTGTGTATTTGTAATTTACTCATCTTCTTCTTAGTCGTTTGCACTTTTTGCAGAGTAGTTGTGTTCGTTATTGCGGGTAGTGGAGTGCTTCACAGGACGTTGCCATTCTTCGCCCTCCATTACTTTTATTTATACGTCCAATAAATATATATTATCAAGAAAATTATGAAATATAGTTATATATAAATACATATAAAAGGATCAAAATATATACACTATCAACGATACACACAATGCCAGAGCGCAGGATAAATAAAGACTGAAACTAGATCGTTTGTACGGCGTGACCGCTGAATAATTTAGTTTATTTATTATTCCACGAACCTGGCGCTGACTACATTAAATAACAGTAACTTTTCATTATTCGTGTCAGAATATACCCACCGTATTGGAATCATTCTTTAGTACGAAAGCTTGTGGCATTATTGGCGTTTCCTAGTATTATGATTCATATTGCAGAAGAGGTGTTGGGGCTATAAACTCACTCATAACAAAGACCCACGTGGATCTACTGTGATTCGCTCGAGCGTTAGATGTATTTACCCAATTCAATTTAAAATGAACTACTTTCCTTGGATATATTTTCTTCACCTCTTCCGGGAAAATAATACGTTCATTATCTCCGCAGAGCAATGGTATTTTTGCTTCGCACAGTATATGAAGAGGGATTTCCTCCTAATCCTCATAATATCTGCATACTGAAACAGCTGTAATTCCTAGCACTGGGTCATTCCTAATATGTACATATATACAATGTAGAAGTATAAGGAGTATAAGGATACAACAAACGCGCGAAATCTTGTTCAGTCGAGACTGTATCTCGACCACGCAGGGGACAACTACTTTCGCGAGTACTAGAACATACTAGAAAGAGCATTTACTAAAATAATATTCACTCAGCGGTTGAATTCGACCACAATCAGAGACACCTCAAGATTTGATTAAAATAAAAATACAATTTAGTTTTTTGTTGGCTTATAGATTTTTTTCTTGATAGCTGGGAAAGAAATTAACTTCAATTACTGCTCGTGAATGATAACTCATAAAAAGAAATAAAAAAGTATTCGGACACAGAGAAGAAAAGTTACAAAGCTATTTTACTTTGCTTTGTTTCCACCCTGTAATTCGTTTACTAATAACACAAATATTTCAGAAATTTCATCAAATTTTTATGCCCAAAACTGAAGCAAAAAGGAAATTCCTCGCATCTCTTAAATGTACGATTTTGAAATTCCTCGGTTGCTGAGCTTGGAAAATGAATTGAATATTACAAAAATTGCGGCGAGTAATAAATATCTTGTGGTTTTCTTTTGAAATTATGAAAAATTAATATAAATAAAAGTGAATACACTTATTCATATTGAATAGTTGTATTGAAGGGTGAGTATTATTATTTATACTAGCGACCCGCCCTCGCTTCACTTCGGAAACATAAAATTTTATTATTGATAGCTGAGTCCCGCGATGTTACACGCAGTTATTGTCGTACCGCGGGTAAAGCCGCGGGCTGAAGCTAGTCTAAAAAATTAGCCTAAGTTACTCCTTATATCATCAGCTACCTATCAGTGAAAGTCCCGTCAAAATCGGTCCAGCGGTTCCAGAGATTAGCCGGAACAAACAGACAGACAGACAAAAATTGTAAAAAATGTTATTTTTGTGTAGTCTTGCCATAAATAATACGACATAAATTTAAGATAATTTAAAGTATAAAAAGCTTATTCGAAGTGGTCTCCCTTGGCTGCAATACAGTCCTTTAAACGTTGAGGCCAGTTATCAATAGAAGCACGCACTCTTTCCATGGGAAAATTTTTCACTGCCAATCGTACGGATTGTTTTAGGGACTCCAAATTATCATGGCGTTTAGAGCAAGCCGTACTCTCTACAACTGACCATAAATCATAATCCAGCGGATTAAGATCGGGACTAGACGACGGCCAGTCTTCAGCTCTGATGAAGTCCGAAACGTTCGTTTCCAACCAAGACTGCGTAGACCGAGCTTTATGACCTGGCGCCGAGTCTTGCTGGAAGGACCATTCTTGATTATTGAACATGGTGTTGTTAAGGGGCATCACTACCTTCTCAAGAATTGTATCTTGACACACTTGTGCCGATGTTTTGATACCTTTTTCACAAAAGTATGGCTAAGTCACTCCTTCATAGCTAATACCCCACCAAACCATCACTGAAGTCGGATAGTGCCCACGTTGCACTCTGTCGACTAATTGGGAAGCTTCCTTAGAGCTTTGAGCATAAATACGGTCATTTTGTTTGTTAATATGTTGCTCAATTGTAAAAAAATTCTCATCCGTAAACAAAAATTTTCTATGACCTCCCTTTGCGTACCGCTTCAGTAGTTGTTTAGATTTTACCACCCTATTCTCTTTTAAATTATCAGTTAAGAAATGACCAGTACGTCTCTTACAGGCTGCAAGTCCTAAGTCATCTTTTAAAATACGCGACATGGTTCTAGGTGCTATCTTCATCTCCCGAGATAATTTTTTTTGCTTTCGGACAGGTTTTCTTCGAATTCTTTCCCTTACTGCTTTGACCACCTTTTTCGTACGAACACTACGTGGACGGCCAGATCTTTTTCTGTCACAAACAGAGGAGGTCTCATTGCATCTATTAATAGCCCTGTACACAAACATTTTACTAATACCAAGCGTATGGAGAGTTTTAAAAATTGCATTTGGCTCCATACCTACTCTTTATCACCCCACTTCATTTTAATATCGCAAAATATTGTACAATGTGTTGGCGCCAAAATGAGAAAACTCAATGAGCAATCATATAAAAATGACAGATTCCAAATTCAAATGTAATATTTTGTTTATTTTTAATTGTAACAGTATTTATAGCCAGAATAAGTATATTCATATGCATGTAGTAAAAAGAGGTTATTTCAATATTACAAACATACACTCCTATTTTATTTATATGTATAGATTAACAGTATATTACCTAAAAGAAATGTAGTAGGTTTATTATATGAAGAAAGCTATGCAAACATAGTTATTTTATAGGTAGAGCATGGACGCAGCCGCACGCACAGAAGCGTAAAGTGGTTGCGGTAATGAGCAAACACCCTTCATTATCAATTTCTGCGACATTAGGCACGGGCATGCCTCGTTTGCTTTCTTCCTATCTATGATTTTTTTTTACATAATTATACATATTTACAATTGTACTGCTCACTAATCAGATGAAATCTATATAGATTCTTTATGACTTGGACTTATCGGATATTTAAAATACCTGCATTTTACCATCGTGCCTTTTTTTTTTTACTCCAAATTTTTCTTTTTGCTTAGATGAGTGGACGAGCTCGCAGCCCACCTGGTGTTAAGTGGTTACTGGAGCCCATAGACATCTATAACGTAAATACGCCACCCATCTTGAGATAAGTTCTAAGGTCTCAGTAAATCTCCAAGCGCCACTCGCATGTTGTTTACGATAGTGTTAAAGAATAGGCAACTCAATCGATGACCGAAGACATTTATTATTGAGAGTAAGTATATGGTGCTATATTTTTCTTTTAACTTATAGAACTTTCAAGGTGGGTCATCAGCCAATTTTACTTAAAGTAAAGTAAAGTATTCTAAAGTAGTCTACCAACCTTCGGTTCTTATCATAAAATCAGTACGAGCTTTACCAGAATATATCAATGTTGCGTGTCCAGTAAGTACAAGTATCAAAAACGACCGATTATAATCATACCTATACAAAATTATAAAAGCGGAATTTCTATCTTTAAGATATAATAAAAACCATTAAGCATCTTATTCAAAAACAGCTATCAACAGAAACCTCCTTATAAAAAATATAGCTAATAGATTTCAAGTTAACTTTAGAAAAAACATTGAACCTAATTCATAAAGATCACCTTTAACTTTTCTAATTTAAAACTCTCACGAAGTTAAAACCGCATTGAATACTACATACTATTATAGTAATGTTATAATCGAACAAATCAGAAAAAAAATTACATACTTAAATAAAATAATAATAAATAAATTTATTAAATTGTATTTCTAATGGGTTTTTTAATATTGTATGATTAATAAGATTTTAATAACTATAGTAGGTATAATAATAATACACCTCAACATTTTTCACGACATCCAGTAATAAATGTTCGTATAAAACAGAAGCTACTATACATTAAATGAATCATCATAAATCCATCATCCAGTTTTTCAGCGCAGCTTAAACGAATTACAGATTTTACGACTCTTTTATAGAGTTGCTTTATTAAAATGTCTTTAATAATTTATAAAACGATATGACTAAATTAAACTAACTAAAAACAATTTATTGCATTTATGTTTAAAATTCAATAATTAATTAGACCACTGTCTAGTAAAACTGCAAAAGAAAGAATAATGGGTGAGATTAGTTAAAACGCTAGTCTAGTAACGTTTTAAATGTCTGATTTTTTCGTTATTCTATTTCATATTCACGATGAGCAACTGAATAATAATTGAATATGCAATTTCGAAAAGGGCACATGTCGCATATTTTGTCAAATACGTTTTTTCATATACATGTAGTTTTGAGGCTTACCTACACCCATTTTATAATAATTCCAGTAATTTTAAATTGCTAATTAACACTAAATTATATCTCAAAAGTTAATATTTTAAATTTTACACTGCTTTAGAAAATAATCAGTTTTTTTTTCGAAATTGCATATTCAATTATAGTTAATGTAAAATTGTAAGGGGTAATGTTCGATTTGGCGGTTATCGGTTCTAGGTAGACGAGGGTGCGCGGAGGGAGCGAGAGGCTGTAGGTGCTTCATTGATCGCACCGAGCGCAGCATCCCCGCGCGCTATACTGCGCCGCAACCCCGCAACCTCCGCAACGCCGCGCTTTCATCGTTACCACTCACTCGCACCTTTACGATTTACAAACTTCACAGAAGATTTTGGTAATATAGAATCCCTACGGAAACCGATATCTCATATTTGGGCTATATGTAATGCGTTTTAGAGTTTAAATGTTGAACTGTTATTTTTAGATAGATTATGAATTACATACATCCGATGAAGCGTATATGTAATTAAATGAACTCTGCGTATTATTAAAATTGGTATTGCTTAAGCTAAGCTAAAAAACTAAACAAAAAAGGTAAAAAAAAATAAAGATAAAAAAGCTTTCAATTTAGTACAATGACTTTATTATAATAAATAATACAGAGAAAAAAAAGAATTATATTCCCAGCATGAATTTTGATTAAAAATACTGTAAAAATAATTGTCTATTGTGCATTTGTATAAAGGATGGTACAGCGAGGATCTGAAGCTGAACTGTGATGAACACAAGGTCGGTGTGCAGCGAGGGCGCGCGGTGCGGCGTTTGAATGGGCGGGGTGACGCGACTGCGCGCCCTCGTTGTCTCCGCCAGTCCGCACACCGGCGGCTCCGCTGCCCCACGGTCGACCGCACTCCGTCAAACAACAATGCTCAAAAACACGCCGTAACTCGAGGAACATAGCCGCGCTCCGTTTGGCGATGCTAAAGCACAGGACGGCACTCGTTGCCGTCGGCGACCGTTCCTAAACACAGTTTTATTTATGAATAACACAAAAATTTAGTAAAGATAAGACATCAGGCTCAATAGATCAGAATAGAGTGACGAGAGTGCGGCGTAGGGAGGCGGGGGTCGGTGTCGCGAGGGTCGGGTGATGGCGCGGCGCGGCGAGGCGACGTCGTCGGGAGCGCGCGGCGCGGCGGCGTCGCGGCGCTGACATGGGCGGGCGGGCGCGCTGCTCGCTACTGGCGGCGCCCGCAGGCCTTCTGCTACTACTGCTGGGCCTGCTGTGGCCGAGGGGTAATTTTTTTTTTATTGCCTTTGTAGGCAGACGAGCGTACGGCCTACCTGATGGTAAGTGGCTACCGTCGCCCATGGACTTCAGCAATGCCAGGAGCAGAGCCAAGCCGCTGTCTACTATTATTGCTAATTATTATATTATTATTGCTAATTATTTACTGTTGATTGTGAAATTAAGGAGAATGCATATCGACGCTTGAAAGGCAAACGTGACTAAGCGACAATAACTACTTTATACATAAATGATAGGCAATAATCATATTCGATGCGCAAAAAATATATATTTCTAGGTACATTCGTTAAAATATAATTTTTTTCAGGTATTTCAACTTTAAATTAGTCTATTGTAAAGTTCACGCATTGTCGCTTAGTCACGTTTGCCTTTCAAGCGTCGATATGCATTCTCCCTAATTTTACAATCAACAGTAAATAATTAGCTATCAGATAACATAACTGACGTAAGAACTAAAATTTAAAACAACAATTTTTCTTAGTTAAATTATTTACCTACTACCGAAATTTGATCATTAGTAAATCAAGATGACAACATCGCTAAAGACAATAAAAAGATCCGCTTTGAAATGATTTCAAGGTTTGCCTTTAAATTCTTTACTCGCAATTCGTTAAATAACAAATAACATCATTTACTAATTATCCGATTTTTCGCAACGGAAAATATCGATCATAATTTTATGCTCATTTCTTAAATATTGTGACCACGTGACCTGCAAATGCAATTTACGTGCCTCAAGCGCCATGTTCCTTTGGCTTTCATTCTAAGGTTTTGTGATCCTTTCTTCGAGCTATTTACTTTTCCCACCTTTATACATAGATGGGTAATTACAAATTGAATGTTATTTTGTACAAGCAAATTTAAGCATTTAGCTTAATAATTAAATACGAGTAAATGTTATCAATTTTAAAATAAATAAAATTATGCCTAACAAATAAAACAATAAAGTTTGAATTATCAAAATGTATTTAAAACATGCATTAGTTAATTCTTGCTCATCAAGTATTTTAATGTAGATCGATTTGGAATCTTCATTGGTAAGCCGAAATTATTTTTCATCAAAAAAACAAATCAACACAACATTTTTTAAATTTGTTTTCAATACAAACAAAATCAAATAACGACGTTCCTTGGGTAGCAGCTAGGAAAGAGACGAAACACGTGCCTCGTGAAACTTTCATTGCAACTTAAAGACGTTAAGTACCTACTGTGATTTCTACGTTTCTTTTCGATTATTATTCGTTTCTCTCAATGCGTTTCGGTTTGAAGGGTGGGGCAGCCGTTGTAACTATACTTGAGACCTTAGAACTTGTATCTCAAGGTGGGTGGCGCATTTACGTTGTGGATGTCTATGGGCTCCAGTAACCACTTAACACCAGGTGGGCTGTGAGCTCGTCCACCCATCTAAGCAATAAAAAAAAAAATAAAAAAAAAAATATTCTTAATAGGGGTGTGCGGCGGTCACCACGAGAAGCGGTTGTTGCACCATCTGCTGGACCACTACAACGTGCTGGAGCGCCCTGTGGTCAACGAGAGCGACCCGCTGCAGCTGTCCTTCGGCCTCACGCTCATGCAGATCATTGACGTGGTATATTTAAGACTTACTATACGAATTACTTAAAACTTCAGTATAGTTACAACGGCTGCCCCACCCTTCAAACCAAAACACATTACTGCTTCACGGCTGAAATAGGCAGGGTGGTGGTACCTACCCGTGCGAACTCACAAGAGGTCCTCCTACCACCAGTAAACTATACTGAGACCTCAGAATTTATATCTCAAGGTGGGTGGCGCATTTACGTTGTAGATATCTATGGGCTCCAGTAACCACTTAACAACCTTGTTGTTGTTGGGTTGTGAGCTTGTCCACCCAATTAAGCAATAAAATATAAATAAAGAAAACTTTCAGTGTATCGATAGGTCAATGAACTCATTTATTAATTAATTATCGAATTCCATAGATATCATTACATTTCTCTGAATCTTGATTAAACCTTCAACAGTGCAGTAACCGGATTCCGGAGGGACCAATTGTCATTTTAATTGTTTTAATGTATATTTTAAAAACACACTTTAATATATGTACTTGTTCGAACACTTTTTGTAATTCACGTATTTTGAACAATGATACGGTTGAATATTCACACATAAATCGGGTGTATATTATCTTTTTAAAACAATGAGTTTACGACCCGTGGTAAGCAGTCATCGTCGCTCACGGACAACAGCACAATCAAGCAGTGGCCTAACGCTCTTTTAACAATATGTGACTTTTTTTTTAATTATCGGTTCCTTCGTTCATCAAATTGGGAGATAAACATAATTTATAACAATTAAAATATTTTTAGTCGAATTCGCGACAACCCTAGAAAAAAGTTCGGCTCCATACAGTAATTAAATTTAGCCCTTATAAACGTATTATGTTTTTGCTAATTTCACAGGATGAAAAGAACCAGCTTTTGATAACAAACATTTGGCTCAAATTAGTAAGTATAAAATTATAGCTTATATGATAAACCTTAACCAAAATAATCACTAAAACAAGAAATAACTAGCCACAACTTATTTTATTCATTACCACACACTGTAATAACTCGCACTCGCTTATTTAACACATATTAAATGAAAACAATAAAAAGAAACGTTAACATATAAAACAATTTCGTCAGGAATGGAATGATATGAATTTGAGGTGGAACACTTCAGATTTCGGCGGAGTTAAAGATTTAAGAGTACCACCTCACAGACTATGGAAACCAGATGTTCTTATGTACAACAGGTAATTATTAGTACAACTAAATTTGCGTCATACTTTAATTCGTAATTATTGTATGACTTTTTATCATAATAATTACAAAATTCTAAGATTCTACTTTAAGAAACGTGTAAATTTCGGTTTTGACTTAACACTTGCACAATTATTTGTAACGAAATTTTAATTAAAAACAAAGATTTGGACTAATATCTCCGCAGTAAATTCATTTTTAAAACTTCTGATACTATCTACGATCAATATTCTTACTAAAATAGTATACTGATCAATTTTTATTTGAAAATTGCTGCGAAAAATGATTGAAAACACAACCCAACTACTAAGCTAAACATAGAATAGATACCAAAAGTTAATATTATAGCCACATCGAATGAAATGGTTGGTTACTATTGTAGTTTTTTTTCTTTGTTTTTAGTAAAGTGAAAATTAAATATAAACCATTATTGTAATTGGATGATGCTTTAAAATAATTGACAACTATTATAAGTATTCACTTTTTTTTTGTGATTGTTTTGTAATCGATTATTGCTAAAAGAGTATTGTTTCTTGTTGTAAAGTGCGGACGAAGGCTTCGACAGCACGTACCCAACCAATGTTGTGGTGCGGAACAACGGGTCGTGCCTTTACGTCCCACCCGGCATATTCAAGAGCACATGCAAAATAGACATCACGTGGTTTCCATTCGATGACCAACGCTGCGAAATGAAGTTTGGCAGTTGGACATATGACGGCTATCAAGTACGTAACTATTAGCTACAACATTAAATGTATTTGAACAATAGGCGATTGCATGCAGCAGAGATGCGAATCTTGCGATGGATGTGTGGAGTAACGAGAATGGATAGAATACGGAATGAATATGTTATAGGAAGTTTGAAAGTGGCAGCTGTGACAGAGAAGCTGAGAAGTGCGCGTTTGGGATGGTATGGACATGTGATGAGACGAAATGAAAATGAGGTTGGTAAGAGAATGTTAACTATGAATGTGGAAGGATAAAGAGGAAGAGGTAGACCTAAGAAGAAATGGATGGATTGCGTGAAAGACGATATGGGTAAGAGGGGAGTGAGCGAAGAAATGGTATAAGAGTATGGAAGGAGAAAACATGTTGCTCCGACCCCAGATGACAAGGATAATGATAATGATGAAGCAAAACGCTCTATAATTAACTGGTAGGGTGTAACTGAGAGCTCGCATTTGCATGCGGATTCAGAACACCCTACTACCGTTAAATACGATGGAAGTATGTTGGTATAATACTCGGAGGACGCTCCCATACATATACCGCCAAATCCTTTAGTCGCCTTTTACGACACACACGGAAAAATACGGAGCCGTGCTCTTTTAGGCTGACACCACACGTTTGTTTTGTTAATTCAACGAATATGGTGATATTTCCACTGTGATGATTGATTTTAGGATAAACGTATTTGATAACTAATAAACATATTAAAGGCAGATTTGCAAGTTGATTTTACGCTGGGCTTATTAGTAAAATAGTGCTAAAGCGGTTTAAATAGATTCGTATTATCGGGAATGTATCTCTGAAAGTTAATGAAATAAAATTTCACAGTTGGATCTTCAATTACAAGATGAAGCGGGTGGGGATATAAGCAGTTTTGTCACGAATGGCGAGTGGGAGTTAATCGGTTAGTATTGTATTTATTAATGATTTAATAACACAAAAGGATTTTTCTACTCTTCTTACAATAATTAAACACGGTTTGGTACAAAAATATATTCCATTGTATAACTATTCCATTTAACATTCATATAAGTTACTTGTTCTCTCCCTAAATATTTTCCATGTAACGATCGACATAATAGGTTGGGGAAAAAGTCTTTTCGCATTATGGTATGTATGAACTTGTAATAGAATCTCTGGCTATACTATTTGTATTTGGCTGGTTTTGGTATCGTTAAAAGTTTAAAATTTAAAGAAGATAATTCCAAATTTAATTTAGGAAAATGTGTGATTTTTATTTATTTTTCGTACTGTCAAGATGAGTGAATCTAATGAAGAAATTCGATACATTTTAAAATTTTAATTAGAAGTTAAATTCTGGTCAAATGTAAATAAAAAGCGTTGTTTCTATTCAATTAATTTATAAGTAAAGATAATTATTATTCAAATCAGACACTTAGTATTAGTCTTTGAAGGCTGGATTTCATTACATCAGCAGCGCTTAAAATTGTAATATTACCACATAAGAATGCTTTTATGAAAATATACAGAACGCTCTGGTCGCATCCCTTAAATTGCAATCATACAAGCCGGTAGGATCAATAACACTATTCTGACCATTTACCGTAAAAAAACACGAAAAAAGATCAAGAAATATATATGTTTTTTGTGAGCCTTTAATTCCCAACTAGAGAGAACGTAGTACATATGAACATAATATAATAAACGCAATAAGGACGTTAAATCTTCATATTCCGTACTAAAACTCACTCCCCGGAAAAGAGACAGAATCTACCTTCTCAACTCCTAACAAAAACTTCAGACACATTTCACTATCATATCGTCGTATTTAGACACAATTATAATTACTTTCTACATTCCATGAAATGGAAGAAAATACTACATATTTTAATAGTAATTTTTTATATAATATATGTATTTTAATGTATACTTTATATCTAGTTCTATTCTTAACTAAGCCTCTTACTACTAAATAAACACGACATTAATAAGCATCCGGAAGTTATTTTTTCTTAAATTAGCTTTCTACATTCCAGTGTTAATAAAAAATTATAATAAATTATCATTTCGGTCTGTTGATGCCAAGTACTCATGACAACGTTAAATAACGACCGTATTGGCTCACTTGACTAAAGAAAGCATTTGGATTATTTTATTATTAGCTAGTTGACCCGGCAGACTTCGTCTCAATCAATCAATAAATAAAAGACCTAAACTTTTGTATAAAATAAACTTAAAACAAACAAAAGGAATCCGTCCGATGGGGGACACATCGAAGGAAAAACAAAATTGTTATTTTAATTTATTCTGAGCATTTTCATATTTATCTACCTTTTAAGCTTTCTCTGGACTTCCAGAAATAGTTCAATACCAGAATTAGCTAAATCGATCTAGCCGTTCGAGAGTTTTAGCGAGACTAACAAACAGCAATTCATTTATATATATATATATATATATAAGATAAGATAGATAGTTGAACTATGTAGAAGACTAAACAATAGTGTATTTCAACAGGAGTACCAGGCAAGCGGAACGAAATCTATTACAATTGCTGCCCAGAACCATATATAGATATAACATTCGCGGTCGTTATCCGTCGAAAAACGTTATACTATTTCTTCAATCTTATAGTACCGTGTGTCTTAATCGCATCAATGGCGCTACTCGGGTTCACACTGCCACCGGATTCTGGAGAAAAGCTATCGTTAGGTAATTTTTTCAGTACTTCTAATAATTTCTTACTATTGATAACCATTGAAATAGGAGACCTGGAGTTTTTTATATTATCCAGAATTTCTGTAAATTAAACGGTCGTCTGGAAGTTTTTTTCGCTTTTAGCGATAAGACCGCCTATTGTACAAATGTATCTGTTTTTTTGATTGTTTTTTGAATGTAAATTGTGTTTTGGTGTGCAATAAAATGTATTCCCTCTCTCTCTCTCTCTCTCTAAAATAGGAAAGAAGATACAGACTTTTCTATTCTGTAAATTTACTATTTGTATCTGTTATGAGGACAAATTATTCTTAATTATTTAATATAGCGACCCGCCCTCGCTTCGCTTCGGAAACATTAAAACACACATGAAACCAAAAATAAAAAATAAAAAAAAAGTTAAAAAAAGTAGCCTACGTTCATCAGGGACAATGTCGGCTTCTAATGGAAAAATAATTTTTCAAATCGGTCCAGTAGTTTCGGAGCCTATTCGAAACAAACAAACAAACAAATCTTTCTTCTTTATAATATTATATAGTATAGATAATAATATAGATTTAACTTTCTAAGAGTGTGTTCTGTTTTACGTTCTCAGGTGTTACAATTCTATTGTCTTTGACGGTGTTTCTGAACATGGTGGCCGAAACGATGCCCGCAACATCAGACGCTGTGCCTCTGCTCGGTACCTACTTCAACTGCATCATGTTCATGGTCGCCTCTTCCGTTGTCTCCACTATACTCATCCTGAATTATCACCACAGACATGCGGACACGCATGAAATGAGTGACTGGGTAATTCAAAATACTATATATACATATATATATTTTTTTATTGCCCTTGTCGGCAGACGAGCATGCGGCCCACCTGATGGTGAGTGGTTACCGTCGCCCATAGACTTCAGCAGTGCCAGGGACAGAGCCAAGCCGCTGCCTACCGCTTAATACTCTCCACAAGCCTCGTTTGAAGATGGACATGTCATAGCGCTCGGGAAACACCGTGGAGGGGAGCTCATTCCATAGCCGGATGGTGCTTGGTAAAAAGACCTCTGGAAACGCACTGTGGATGACCGCAGTGGCTCCAGGTAGTATGGTAGTAGTATATATATATATAATGTTCCTAATTCTTCTTTCCTTCTGCGGGCCTACTGGAAGAGATTTCAACATGAAATAAGTAGTGCCCTTGTACTCTGTATCCTTATTGTCGTGTTTCTTCTAACAGCTGTGTGTACAAAATATATTAAATAAATAAAAATAAATAAATCAATACTATTACTATGAAATCAATTACTTTACTTTATTATCGTGTAATAAAAATGAAAACCGCAAATTGCACCCGCACCCGGGTGGGTACCACCAACCTGCCTGTTTCTGCCGTGAAGCAGTAATGCGTTTCGGTTTGAAGGGTGGGGCAGCCGTTGTAACTACACTTGAGACCTTAGAACTTATATCTCAAGGTGGGTGGCGCATTTACGTTGTAGATGTCTATGGGCTCCAGTAACCACTTAACACCAGGTGGGTTGTGAGCTCGTCCACCCATCTAAGCAATAAATAAAAAATTAACCAGGTGGGTTGTGAGCTCGTTCACCCATCTAAGCAATAAATAAAAATTTAAGGAAATGGTGCATTCAGTGCATTATGCTTTTAGTGTTTGTTAAGTGCTTGACGATTGATGTTTTTCAGATCCGGTGTGTGTTTCTGTACTGGTTGCCTTGGATCCTGCGCATGTCAAGGCCGGGTTCGGCGACGACGCCGCCGCCGGCTCGAGCACCCCCCCCTCCCGACCTGGAGCTACGTGAGCGCTCCTCCAAGTCACTCCTCGCTAACGTGCTCGACATCGACGACGACTTCCGGCACGCGCAATCGCAGCAGCCGCCCTGCTGCCGCTACTACAGGTCCCTCGACGATCTACACGAACACTACTCGCCGTAAATAGCACGGTTACGATAATTCAACCCCGCCCCGATCGCTCCACAGTACACCCTCTAAAGCTTTCATCGATTTACTATTATAATATATTGTCTTATATTCAAATCGACTGTCGCACTCTTGTTCAAAAAAAACGTAACATTATCTCTACATTAGCTTAGTTGTAGTTCCCCGTCGTTCCTTTTTTGAACCTGTAGATAGGATTTATTTATGGACGGCGACTACAGAGCTGTGTGCGTTGCAGGGGGGGCGAAGAAAATGGAGCAGGCTTAGCGGCGCACAGCTGTTTCGGTGTCGACTACGAGCTGTCGCTCATATTAAAGGAAATCCGAGTCATCACAGATCAGGTAACAGATAACTGTATTGTCAACTAAGATATATGGAATTTGCGGGCTATCTATACATATAAAAATGTATTGCTGTTCGTTAGTCTCGCTAAAACTCTCGAACGGCTGGACCGATTTGGCTAATTTTGTTCTTGAATTATTTGTGGAAGTCCAGAGAAGGTTTAAAAGGTAGATAAATATGAAAATGCTCGGAATTAAATAATTTTTTTTTCCTTTGATGTGTCCCCCGTCGGACGGATTCCTTTTGTTTGTTTTAAGTTTATTTTACACAAAAACTTAGGTCTTTTATTTATCGATTGAGGCACTACGAAGTCTGCCGGGTCAGTTAGTAATACCTATAAATAAACTGAGTGTATTATTTTCAGATGCGCAAAGATGACGAAGATGCGGACATATCGCGCGACTGGAAATTTGCCGCCATGGTCGTGGACAGACTGTGCCTTATTATCTTTACCCTGTTCACAATCATCGCCACGCTAGCCGTGCTGCTGTCCGCGCCGCACATCATGGTGTCGTAGCGACCCGCCCGCCTGCGGATACGCATGCGAAACGTTCTGTGATACCACGAATACACGTTAAGTTGTGATGAGCGAACGGCGCGGACGCTGAGGACGCCGCATCGCCGCCGGCCTCGTCGCCCGCGCTCCCATCTAGAAAATAAGTTACCGCCGACTGCCATTCTTCTATACTCAAATCAAACGTTTTCTTGTCTTGATCCCTTCAAATCCTCATCGACTCTAGGTCTTCTTGGGAGTCGTGACCAACGGTCGTCACGTTTACCTAATAGAACAAAACTTCTATTAATGACATTCAATAGTAGTCTTTTTTACTACGGAAACTTAAGATTTTTGAGAGAATTGATGATCGGGCACATAGCGGACCATGGTATGCAAATTCATTATAATTAATCGGAATAAAGGTCGGCTGTCAGTTTATTGAATGAACCGAAAACGAAATTTTCGAAATCAATGAAAGCACAAATAACGTCTTCCTTCAAACTGTTGAACAATCTTTTTCGCATATTGAAATAATATTTGTTAGTATATCTTCGATCAGTTTCAACTTTGAAACAGCTCTTTTTTCTTCCTGTGCGATTCCGTGAATCGTGATTATGATCCCTGAGTTTATTTTCAGAAGTATTTGTGTCATTAGCTAGTGTAGAACTTTACAAACAATGTTGATTCAATTGGTACTGGTTGTGATATGCCTCGTTGTGAACGGGTGGATGTTGTTGTTAATGGTAAAATATCCAAAGTTATAGCTTAATTAAAAGTTCGTTAAAAAGTTGTAGGTAAACAAAATATTATTTAATAAAGACATACTTATGTCTTTCGAAACAACTTTTACAAGTCACCTTATAAAATAGTTATAACAAGTTTGTACTGCATTACATTAAACAACAGCGATTCATTATGCATTAATAGCGGTTTTTCTTTAACTTGCCCCCTCTTATGTAAAAAATTGAAATAAGGTTTACCGTTCTATGAATACCTAAAATTTATTCTAAACAGTATTTACAGAGAATCAATCGATCAATTAAAGGCAAACGGTTCCATAAATTGGAAAAGTAAAAAAAAATCGTTTTCCTGTTCCATTTACAAACAATGGTAATACTTGTTTATAATTAATTTATACAACATGAATCAACACAATTTACATGTATGATAAAATTATATTGACATATTTTATCTTCCACCGTTCATCAGTTACCTTATTCGAAAAAAAATACAATTAATAACGATTTATAAATTTTGTTTGCGTAAAATAATTATGTTTCAAGTTCGTGCGAAATTACTTCTGCACAACATTGTAAACCTCCCAAAAGGACAACGTCCAACGAGACAAATGCGCGGATACATTAAGTGAAATGCTGTATCCTCGCAAGGTTTCCTCATGTTTTCCTTTTTTGAGGTAACAAAGTAATCTGTGGCGCTCTAACTAGGAAGTTGCGGAACGACAAGGATTACGTGACAATGTTTGTATTTGTTTTTTTGTATCGTTTTAATTATCTCACTAACAAGTTGATAACGGTTGTGTGACGACCCTGACGGGGGGTGCCGCCGTGATGGTCACCGTTTCCGATAAATTTCATGAAAAAACTCGAATGCGGACCTTTCCGTCGACAATGGACGATATTTGTTAAATCGTCCTAGAGTTTTGTTAAATTGTTAATTTAATGCTCTGAACGCCGAAGTTTCTTTATTAAATATAAACGAATGGATCGAAAAGTGTTTTAATTATTTTTTCCTTTTCTCTTTTTAGCAAAAGGAAATTTAACCTTCACTGGCGTCATACTTGTTCTCTTCCAGGAAACTTTTATTGCGGCCATCGCATTCAGACGCAGGGTTGTACGGTTTTCCAATGATACCTCTTAGCTCGCACACTCTAATATTATTTCTGTGCTCTAACTGATATTTCTTGGGTAACCAAGTGGTTTAAGTGTTTCAAGAGGCGCAGTATAATGGCTTTCACAAACTTAGAGACGTTGCTACAATCTGAATAGGTTAATAATCGAATTTATAATAACTTATCAATTTCAAATAGTTTGTTTATTGCATCTGACAAGCTTAGGGCCTGTCTGGTGCTAAGTGATTACCGGAGCACATATACATCACGGCGTGCATGTCGCTAGTGCCAGTAGTTGTCAACAGCCCCGCGATATCCGCCGGGTCCTCGAAGCCCCTTACAGGGAAACGAATCGGGTCTCGGGACAAACTCTTTGCCTGGACTTTATCTTTCTGCCTAGGAGGCCTGGAGTGATGTTTTTGCTGGCAATAAATACATGGATTTAGTAATAAGGGACGATAATGAGTAAATGTATTGTGATTTAATGTGAATGACGATGATTGGTTGATGTAAGCGATGGTGTGATTGCTTATGTTGTTCGAGGAGCTGGGCTGATTTTTCACCGCAATCTTCATTCTTTATTCGTTCAATTATTCATTCATTCTTCACTACACAGAACTACGATAGATTTAACTGTAACTGAACTCTGTTAGAAAGCACGTCTGATTGGCGGTAAACTACTGCAGTATCATAGAACCTACTCTTGCTGATGCCCTTATTTTAAATTATGATGTCTGGTTGAATTTCGTACAAGAACCGTCGCGCCTTACATTTTTACATTTCACGGAGTAAAATAATGAAAGACTATGCACAGACCAAACCTTAAACAATTTTGTTTGTAAAGTAGAAAGCCTCGCTAACGTATCACACGTTCACAGTTGATAATAGTTTAAACTTTATGTTATAAACGTATTCTCGCACCAGAAACAGGTCGTTATGATGGTGTCGCCCCGTACGGGGTCATTACGCCAGTAGGAAATTATGCAAATTTTTATCACGTGTTACGATCAAGTCGTTGTTTCACGCTATCTATTTATAACATTGATTTCCATTTTAAAAACATTCGCATTAGGTACTCTTATTTCGTGGCTCACAGCTTTAGCATGAACAATAACTTTGTTAATGTACATTTTATATAAGATCGCTTAAAGTTGAAAACCTGGTCGAATTACGTATTCTTCAAATTTACAGCATTAATCTTCTTCTTCTATATATATAAAAATTAATTGCTGTTCGTTAGTCTCGCTAAAACTCGAGAACGGCTGGACCGATTTGGCTAATTTTGGTCTTGAATTATTTGTGGAAGTCCAGAGAAGGTTTGAAAGGTATAATAGATAAATATGAAAATGCTCGGAATTAAATAAAAATAACAATTTTGTTTTCCCTTTGATGTGTCCCCCGTCGGATGGATTCCTTTTGTTTGTTTTAAGTTTATTTTATACAAAAGTTTAGGTCTTTTATTTATCGATTGAGGCACTACGAAGTCTGCCGGGTCAGCTAGTATAAAATAAAAATATGTAATTAAAAACAAAACTTATAAAAGAATTAAGAGATCTAAACGTAAAGAATGCAGCAAGATATTTTATACATATGTACATTACATTGTATTATAACTTCTGTTTAATATATGAATAATATACATATAAATCAAATGTTGTAACCATTTATATATAAATAAAACAGGTGGTAAAGCGCAAGTCCTGAAACAGAAAGAATCAGTAGAAAATCGATGCCATCCCTAGGGATCATGGCACATGCGCAAATACCTAACGAATACGAACACAAGTGAGAAGATGCAATAACGATCCAATTGCACCAAATAAAGCACGGAGAATTTTTTTTTTTTTTTTGTATACCAAACAAAGTTAAAAAAAGTTACTAATACGCATCAATTTTTATGTGTAAACAAATAAAAAAAAAATGTTAAATATATGTGTTTTTTTATATTAAATGATATCACAATACTTGATATAAAACGACACAAATATATTATTATGTTGGGTTTAATTCTATAACAAGCAATAATATAAATATAATATTATCACAAACAATTAGTACGTAGAATTATAAATTTCTAGACTAATAATTTACTGAATCAACGAAAAACATTAACTGCATTAAAAATCTATCCAATCGAAATCTAGAATAATTATGAAAACAAAAACACTTGAATAAAATTAGAAGTTGAAAATTACGTTTTTCTTAGGGGTAGATCTGGCTGGTGTACGTGGTACCTAAATTGCTTATGTACCCGCATCCGGCAGTGCGCGCTGCAATGTCGTGCGTATCGCGCGCTTTCCTCGCCACCACCCTACTGGCCATCCTGTATTCAGGTAATTTGCTTTATTATAGGAAAATTTACCAAAACTAATTAAGTAGATATATCCTTAATTATCTAAACCAGACAGTTTGTTAAACTAAATTTTTAAGTACCTTGAAATTAAACTTTGAAATGGAAAACTAGGTATTTATACATCATTTTTTGCTCCAGTTTTAAGAACATTATATTATATGATACCTTCATTCTTATATCAAATTAATTATGTGGCATTAAGCGAACACGTTATAGAACTATTTAAAAAAAATTTAGACAAAGGCCAGAATCTCAGATTATACCAAGCTATAATATTGAATTTAGCTATTATCAATTTATTACAACTATTACTCAGTACAGTATTTACTTTGCGTATCAAATACAAACATCAAAACAGTTTCATCTCTATTTTGTTTCCATATCGATCTCTCGCCATCACAGCCTCTCACAATCGCAAATTACCGGCCCGTTACAGTTATCTAACTAAAGATAGAATTTATAATATAGAACGTTTAAATAATACTTCAATAATCGAACACAATTTAGACAGTTTTCCGTCACGAAATCGCAATGAACTTAACTCGATATACTTTAACCCAGATTACGTTATAATCCCTGGCTTTAATAATCTCTAATAGTCTCATCTCGTAGTGGAAGACATATCCTGAAACATACAAACTATATCCCCTCCATATTAATTAGTTGAAGGTCTAAAGGCATTATTCTTGTGTAAGGTGTAATCGTTTGGCTTATAAGAACTTCAAATATAATATTTGTTTGTGACTGTACTATTTTTTTGTGTGTTCAATGCTCTTTATATTTTTCAATCACGTGACATGTTCTCTTAAGGATGGTGTTCAGAAGACGAAGAACGTTTAGTTCGCGACCTTTTCCGAGGATACAATAAATTAATACGACCTGTCCAAAACATGACACAGAAAGTGGATGTGAGATTTGGTCTTGCGTTTGTACAACTCATTAACGTCGTAAGTGTTCAAATAACCTTAATTGTTTCTTAAAAGATTACAATGATACTGTTAATTTTTATTGTACGTTTCTACCAAGAATGGGGTCGATAGAAAGGACTGCAATGACAACAGCGATTTATTGTTTTCACAGAATGAGAAGAACCAAATTATGAAATCAAACGTTTGGCTCCGTTTGGTTTGGATGGATTACCAGTTGATGTGGGACGAAGCTGACTACGGCGGAATCGGCGTATTAAGATTACCGCCTGACAAGGTTTGGAAGCCAGATATAGTGCTTTTCAATAAGTAAGTATCCAAAATAATTAAAAAAACTTGTTTAACGAAAAGTCTATCTATCTACTACTTAAAATATACATGTAACCAATGCATCCAGTCAGGTGGTTATCTTAAAGCTCAATTCAGGACTATTAACAATTAAAAGACTTTGCATGTAAATGCAAACAGAAAAAAATCTTCAATTATTCCATTTGCAGCGCTGACGGAAATTACGAAGTCCGATATAAATCAAACGTGCTTATATATCCTAATGGAGAAGTACTTTGGGTACCACCAGCTATATATCAGGTAAACGTCATGGTTTACAGTGTCAACAAATAACTTTATAGAACATGAAAGACTAATTCAGAATACACGACATCACTTAATTTCAGAGCTCGTGCACGATTGACGTAACCTACTTTCCATTTGACCAGCAAACGTGTATCATGAAATTCGGATCTTGGACGTTCAATGGGGACCAAGTATCACTGGCGCTATACAACAACAAGAACTTTGTTGATCTTTCCGATTATTGGAAGTCAGGAACATGGGATATCATAGAAGTACCGGCTTATTTGAACATTTATGAAGGCAATCATCCAACTGAAACTGATATTACGTTCTACATTATAATTCGACGGAAAACATTGTTTTACACTGTAAACTTAATATTGCCGACTGTTTTAATTTCGTTTCTTTGTGTACTTGTATTTTATTTGCCAGCTGAAGCTGGTGAAAAAGTGAGTTCATTATTTGATTAATTTTCAACATAGCATAGTTTTATTTTTAATAAAAGATTAATCTCGTACTGTGTTATGACCACATTACAGGTAACTTTGGGTATCAGCATTTTACTTTCTCTGGTTGTGTTTCTGCTTCTGGTATCGAAGATTCTTCCACCGACATCACTTGTACTTCCACTTATCGCTAAATATTTATTATTCACATTCATCATGAATACTGTCAGTATTCTGGTTACGGTTATCATAATCAATTGGAACTTCAGAGGACCCAGAACTCATAGGTATTTATAATTCTAAAACGTATTCTTCATCTTTGTTTTTTTTATTAATAATTTATTTAATCTGTTTCAACAGGATGCCATTATGGATTCGAAGCGTTTTCCTGCATTATTTACCAGCTATGCTGCTTATGCGGAGACCGAGAAAAACTAGATTGCGCTGGATGATGGAAATGCCCGGAATGGGTGCCCCACCCCATGCAGCGGCACCACACGACCTCCCGAAACATATAAGGTATTAATTATTATACACATTATAGCGAATCTATCGCATCCTAATACATTTTTGCATGAAACATAGTCGACATACTAACTTCTTAGTGCGATTGGTGCTAAACAAAGCAAAATGGAGGCAATGGAGCTATCGGACCTACATCATCCAAATTGCAAAATAAACCGTGCTGCCGGCGGAGGTGAAGTTGGCGCTCTTGGAGATCTTGGTGCACTGGGCGGTCTGGGACTTGGAGGAGAAAGACGCGAATCGGAAAGTTCCGATTCACTTCTACTTTCTCCTGAAGCGGCAAAGGCTACAGAAGCGGTCGAATTCATTGCTGAACATTTACGAAATGAAGATCTTTACATTCAGGTTAGTTATTATTTAATACACTGTTTTAAACAATAAAATTGTATTAAATATTTGTTATACATATATGTAACTGTAACTATAAACGCAGAAGTAATTATTTTCAAATGATCTTTAACTTTTTAAGTTTTATTTTAATATTTTGCTTTCATTTCATTAAACTTTACAAGTATTACAAAACTATAACTAGGCTTCGCATATACCTTTTCATTTACAGACTCGCGAAGACTGGAAATACGTGGCAATGGTTATTGACAGATTACAGCTGTACATTTTCTTCATAGTCACCACAGCAGGAACGGTTGGGATACTGATGGATGCACCACATATTTTCGAATATGTTGACCAAGATCGTATTATTGAAATTTATCGAGGAAAATAATGTAGTATGCCATTCTACATCGTCAGATAGTAACAGATTAAACGAACACTATTTATTTTATATAATTAGTGACACTTACTTAATTAATTACAAGCACAAAACTGGAATTGCGCTTCCTTTATTTATTTTTCAATTATTGTCAAAGAAATGGCTTCCATAAATCTAGATAATACTAACTATAAGAAAATGTGTACCTTCCTACAGTTTTTTGAGAAATTGTCCTGAATTTATTATTTTATGAGAGTAATAATTTTATTGAAACTTAAATGACATTGTATAATAAACAGATACTTACAGTACATGACAGTACATACGTAGGTAATAGAATGTAATGGCTGTGTTTTAGGTAATATTGGAATTATAATATTATAATATATAGTAGAATAATCTATCGAATAACATATAAGTACAATTTGAATTTGTTAAATAGTTTAATTTATAAGCATAAGATATCTATTTACATTTATGCATCGACCTTATAGTGTGTATTATGTTTTTACATTTTTTCAGTTTTATAAGTCGATAATGTAACGTAGATAAATTTTAATGTTGCTTATTAGGATAATAATTATAAACAATAAAAGTATCCATATTGTATTGTAGTATTCAGTCATCAGTAGTCATGTCATTTAGATGTATGGAAATGGTAGTGCAAGGTAGAGGGGAAAGAGGTCGACCGAAGAAGACATGGATGGAGTGTGTGAATGACGATATGAGAGAGAGAGGAGTGTTGAGATGACGGCTGATAGAAGAGAATGGAAGAGAAAAATTAGCTGTGCCGACCCCACCTAGTGGGATAAGGTGGAGAAAAAGAAGAAGTAGTCATGTCATTTACCATAGTTAAAATATCATCAGGTTATAGACTAGTTGTATGCAAAGAGATAATTCTAATAATCATTCTAATAACAAAGCTGGGTTATTTGGAAATGCGAAAAATATAATATATGAGCCCATAGACACCATAACGTGCGTATTCGCCTTGTATACATAAGTTTCTAACCACGGCAGACACATTACTCAAGACAAAAAAGACGGAGCGCCATATCTATTAAACTACTAACACTTCTAATTTCTATATAGGATTGTATTAAGTTTTTTTAAGTCGGAAAACTCATAAGTAATATGTAGTGCTATAAATAAAATCATATATTTGTTGCATACATTTAGTTAAAAAATTATTGGGAATGTATAATTTGTTTATGGTTCCAAATTCAATTTTGTGTTTTTTTATTGTTGTTAGATTGGCTCGACCGTATTCCATTTTGGTGCGGAGTTTTGTTGCCTTTATTATTTAGATTAAATACAGTGCTAATTTTAGTTCTATCACATCTAGTATTGCGAACTTCATATTAGACAAAAACATCGAACAAACAGTTTTCCTTAAATTTTGTATCGCCAATTGGAGTTCGTGTTCGAAGTCACTGAAAAAGTTACACAAAACACGTGCTTGTGAGTGGTACAAATCGTTCAAAAGCGGTCGAATTGTGATGGAAGATTTGCTTTGCTATGGTAGGCCAGCAACCTCTGCAATTGAAGTTAACGTCACAAAAATGAAGAAAATAGTGGTTGAAAACTCTCATTCCAATTTAAGAGATAGCCGAACTTTCTTACGAGTCATTTCGTACCATTGTAAATAATCACAGTACCAAAAGAACTGAATTTTCTCCAAAAAGTCAATCGCATTATCGCTTAAGTCACTGGGGACATGCTCTAACGAGTAAATTCACTAAACATTTATGAAAGGCATTAGGTATTACTGGTGACGAGACATGAGTTTGACATCAAGCTAGTCAACAAGATTCGGAGTGGCGCTTTTCAACTGAACCGAAATCGAAAAAACCACGCTAAAGTCGACCAAAAAAGTCAGTCATGTTGACTGTTTTCTTTAAGTACCGCGGTGTTTTGCACTCGTAATTCAAACAAACATAAACAAAAACAATTCTTGATTTTACACAACGATAAGGCGTCTTCGCACAAAGGCATCGTTTTGAACAAATTTTTGACCAAACACTCAACAAATAGGTACCAACTAGCGACCATCTGATTCACTAGATGTGGTTACGGCAGACTTATTTTTCTTAAAACTCAAATTATCACTTCATGACACCCGTTTTTATTCGGTAGAAGACACAAAGGAGAATTCGTGGCAATTCAATTCTGGAAAAAGCGTTTAAAAAATATTTTGATGATTGAATTATTCTTTGGTGTAAATGTATCTTTTTTGAAGCATATTTTGAAGGTGATAAAATAAATTTGGATGAATAACTAACTAAATGTAACTAACATTGTTTGTAATAGTGTACTTTATTGACAGAGTAGATAAAGTTTTAAGTTATCGGCTAGTATATCGCAAAAAATATCAAATGGTAACAGAACGGATAAATAAAACACGATTCTTTGGGTTTTCGTTTATTTTTCTCTTGTCCTACAACATTGTAATTACCTGACTAATCAATAACAAAACTAGATACTTATGGATACTAAGCCGCGTTTCCATTTCCATTCCATAACTGCGCATGATGTGCGAGCTGTGTGCTTAGTGCGAGTTTCTTAACGTTCTCGATAGCGTAAAAGTTAAGCCAATTTAGTATGCAGTTGGGACAGCGCCCGTAACGGCAAACGTACGCAAACGATCCCATTCCATACAAATGAGCTAACTTTTACGCTATCGAGAACGTTAAAAAACTCGCACTAAGCAAAACAGAGCTTACGCCTCTCTCATATCACCCGCAACGAATGTCGCCATATGCCATGCCACCTATGGAAGCGGACGGTTCCCCTTGAGCCGCACGAGGCTCCCAAATAGACCATTCGAGTCCGTGAAGTCATTAAGGCACGAATCATTCGGTAACGTGGCTATAGATCGCTGTAATTGATCTACATCTGCATACATAACGAAGCTAAATAAATGAGTGTAGCGTGATGGCACAGCAGTGGAAACGCAGCTGTGTTTTAACTCCGCATTATAATACGGATAGTTTTACTAACTTTAACATTTATTTTGGGGTAGTTCGTTTTCCACTACTATATAAGTATCTGTGAACACGAAACCCTATATAATTAAAAAAACTTTTTAAAGTGAAACTTTTATTACATCGTCTCAAACTTTTTCGTCTGTGTGTTGCATGTCGCGTGACGGTCGGCCGTAGAGTAGCGATAGTGAAAGGCGCTCGTCAAAGCAGCCAATGCCAATATGGCGGCGCCTATACTTCGCAGCAGCTGACCGTGTAGTGTAGACTTTTAATCATTTGTGCCAGTGCTCCACGCTATTTTTTTTGTTTGTTTTTGTCAGTGTTTCATGTAAATGTTATTTATCAGAGTTAAATGTCTATAATGTGAAAAAAAGTTTCACTTTTACTGTGGTTTCATAAAACCACACAATACTTTTTTTTATATTTTTGTTTTTGTTCTTAATACTAAGGTACACGCACATTTTATTGAATATCCATTTCAATCCTCCTTACTTAATTTTAATCAATTGAAACAGTAAATTAACTACAGATTTCAAAATTGTTTTGAGCTTTTACGATTTTCTTCCGCAGATTAGTTTATCTACCAGTCTTGATCAAAGCAATCACATTGGAATTACATTTGAAACAATGAAAACCCGTAAAAGATTATTTAAACAATGGAATATTTTCATTTTTGTCTAGTTTAAAGAAAATACAGCACTATCTTAAATATATCATTTATATTTTGTATTTCTTAAGCTAAATAACTTATAACTATTTTATACAAAGTGAAAATTAGTAACAGATACATTTTTCTTTCATGTATCTTCTATTATCTCACACTATTCCAATGCTGTTGAGGGTATGAGAAATATTATTCTACACACAGTCTATAATATTATCACCAAAATAAAACTTTAAATTTAGTATATTATGGTAGTATCGTAGAAATTATAGTAAATTATAGTAAAAAAAAAACATTTTCAATTCAGTCGTCACCATCATCATAATTGGGTGAAGTAGATGAATATGTTGGTGAAGTTGGAGAATAGGTAGATGGTCCACCAGTGGAAGAATACGCAGGAGAGCTCGGAGAATAATTAGGAGAAGTAGGAGTAAAAGTAGGCGATGTCGGCGAATATTTTGATGATCCTGGCGAATACCGGGGAGATGAAGGTGAATAATTGTGAGATGATGGAGAATAATTAGGCGAGGAAGGCGAAGACGGCGAATACCTAGTGCTACTAGGATGTTGTGATGTAGAAGAATAGCCTGGACTAGTCGGAGAATACTGTGGACTGGTTGGAGAATATTGCTGACTTGTTGGTGAATATGTAGGACTACCTCCAGCCACAGAGGGCGAAGTAGGAGAATAATTCGGTGACGAGGGTGAATAATTTGGAGAAGACTGCGAATAGCTCGGTGATGATGGAGAATATGAGCGAGAAGTAGGTGAATATGTAGGACTCGTAGGTGAATAAACAGATCCAGAAGCGTAATTTGGAGACGAAGGCGAATAATTTGACGAAGTAGGACTGTAGACAGGACTATTTGGTGAATATCTAGGTGACGAGGGCGAATAGCCAGGGGATGTTGAATAACCTGGGCTCGTTGGAGAATACGATAGACTCGTGGGAGAATAAGAAGGACTTGATGGAGAATAGTTAGGTGAAGTTGTCGGGAAATTAGAAGTTGTTGAATAAGCCGGACTTGCTGGTGAATAGTTGGGAGATGACGGAGAGTATCTAGGAGAAGCTGGGGAGCATAATGGGGATGTGGGCGAATAACCAGGCGATGTTGGCGAGTAGCTGGGTGATGTTGGCGAGTATATTGGTGAAGTCGGGGAATAATTGGGTGAAGTTGGGGAGTAAGAAGGGCTGGCAGGTGAATAATGTGGTGATGTTGGAGTAATACTCGGGGACGCGGGAGCGTAAACAGGATTCGATGGGGAGTAAGATGGTGACGCTCCTGCGGGCGACGAGTAAGGTGAAAGCGGAGGTCCGGGAGATCCTGGTGAACCAGGTTGTGGTGACCAAGCATTACTGTATGCCGGTGAGAGTCCTGATGCGTCAGATGCGTTAGATGGCGAGAATGATGGTCCTCCAGGAGTCATACTGCTGCCAACTAAAAAAAACAAGGATTATAGTTTATTTTAAAGTATAAACTCTAAAGTTTAAAGTCGATTTTTTACATTAATTAAACTACTTCTGATCTAAACGTACACTTTCCAATTTTAGGCAACACATTTACTATGTTTTAAAAATATTTATAAATACATAAATTTCACATTTTGGATTTACCTTGACATGGAGACCACACGCTGCTTCCATATCCTGGTGTATTCTGTGTAGACCAGGGAGTCATAAGTGGTGACATAGATGGCGTTCCGACACCGAAATACATTCCCACTTCGGCGCCTCCAAGACCGCCCATTGCTTCCTTGCATTTCTCGCCATCAAGTAATAAATCGAAGCAACCTATAGATAATTAAAATAAATAATGAGAAACTAATGTTCTAATACATACTTTCCTCATGATATGTTCCAAAATATTGCAATTTGTTTTCACTTACCAGTACCCATTCTCGGCAACTGTCCCATTATAATATTTTCTGATACTCCTCTCATAGGATCCACTTCAGCATGACTGGCAGCGTCCAATAAAACATCGACGGTTTCCTCAAATGAACATCTCATAAGAGCACCAGTGTCCTGTCGGTTAATGCCGTGACGTGTGATGGCCATAAGATAACCTTTTGCTGTCATGACGTCACAAAGCAATGCCAAGTGTCGATAATTCACGTATAGACCGTAGAACTGCAAAACCGCATTCATTTCTTTTTCGACGGATTTTCGTACAGCTTCAATTCCAAGCACTTGGAATATCTCACAAATGTCGTTACTAAAAGTTCTGATTGGATCCACATCACGCTCTGAGAGCACTTTCATAAGAGATGTGCCGTCTGTTTCCAATAACCATTCTGCTATAGCTTTGAACTCTCCCTGTTCAGTTATAGTTATACGTTTCTTAGCTTCTGTCTGTGGTAAATGCATATATACTTTTGCAATAGCCTCAATGCCTTGCAAAGTCATATCAGACAGCATGTTTGCTTCTATACATCTTAAGAACATGTCATCTTCCATTTTGTCTACTGTCTCTTCATCATGATCTTGGAATTTACTTTCTTCATTATTCATGATTCTAATTCGCAAAACTAACTTTTCAGCATTGTCATCATTGAAGATACAATTGAGATCATCACCAAAACCAGCATTAATTTTCTCAGCAATCTGTTCCATTGTTAATTTCTTGTCGGTCATTCTCTTACGGTCCAGTTCAATACGCAATAACCAAGGCGAAATTTTCGCAGGATCAAAGTCAGGCATTTCGTAGTAAACATTGACAAATTCTTGATCCTCTGCAATAACAGTATTCTGAGGATCAGGGTCATAATAAATAGCCGTGTTAGCAGTAACTTTACGTAAAGTGGTATGTTCTAATCTACAGAGAACGTTTTTGGCTTTTTCGGCATCTCTGGCTGCTCCACCAGTCAAAAATACAGTTAGAGAAGGAGCCTTTGGTTTCTTAGAAATGTTGATGATTTCCTTCAGACGAGGCACACCAAGTGTTACATTTTTGGATGATACACCAGCAAAATGGAAGGTATTCAATGTCATCTGAGTAGCTGGCTCACCAAGTGATTGAGCAGCTAAAGCACCTACCATTTCACCTGGATTTACTTGTGCTTGCTGGAATCTTGCCTCTATTTCCCCGATAAGCCATTCAAATGCTACACTAGATAATCTATGTTCTTCAGATACAAATTTTGTACAAAGTGTTGATCTCACTAAACATTGGAAAAGTAATGTAGCATTCTCATTGGCTTGCTTAGACAAACGATCATCACCAGCTACAATGACACACTTCTTTAGAAGGTCTGATACACCTTTTATAACTTTGATAGGGCTTAAGTCTGTTGGTATTCTCTTGTTTATGTGGAATGTTTTCTGAGCATTCCAAATCATTCTCTTGAAATTACATGGCAATACAACCTTAGATTCTCCCGTTGGGAAAATCTGACGTAATGTTTCTCTGTCTTTAGAAAGT
Source organism: Bombyx mandarina (assembly GCF_030267445.1). NCBI lineage: Eukaryota > Metazoa > Arthropoda > Insecta > Lepidoptera > Bombycidae > Bombyx > Bombyx mandarina. The sequence goes on along the minus strand of NC_143212.1, from coordinate 9,084,246 downwards.
TGTTCCCACTCACTTTCAAGGTCAGCTATGACACTTCCAGATTCTGTTAGCTCCCTGACTATGTCTTCACTGAAAATTCTCTTCAGATATCTCTCATTTGAAGAGTCAAATTTGAATTTCTTTTCAAATGCCTTATTTGACAATTTAACAGTTGGCAGGTTCTGGAATTCCACTGTCTCTCCTGCGAGACCGTCCTCACCATACCTCAATTGAATAAGTTGTCCAACAGAGTTTCTAACTGTACCATCATAGTGGACCATTACAGACTCCATGGCTTTAATGAGACGCCGTTGAATGTATCCAGTTTCCGCAGTTTTTACAGCAGTATCAATTAAACCTTCACGTCCACCCATGGCGTGAAAATAGAATTCTGAAGGAGTCAGACCAGCTAGATAAGAGTTTTCAACAAAGCCTCTGGATTCAGGACCATAATCATCTTTAATAAAGTGGGGTAAGGTGCGTTTTCTAAACCCAAATGGGATTCGTTTTCCTTCAACATTCTGTTGGCCTACACAAGCAATGACTTGTGAAATATTAATGTTTGAACCTTTCGAGCCAGCAACTACCATAGCTTTGAGATTATTGTATTCTGTTAATGATTTCTTAGCAGATCCACCTGTTTTATCACGAGCATCATTGAGGATACGGTTCACTTGATTTTCAAAGGTCTGCCTTAGTGTATTACCAGGTGTGGGTTCCAATTCCATATTGTGGGCTTTCTGAATGACTTCTATTACATCATCTTTAGCTTTTACAATTGCACGCTGAATTTCCTGATATGTCTGTGGATCAGCAATAGTGTCACCAATACCAATTGAGTGACCTTCCAACAGAAGCCAGTTATTAATGACAGTCTGAATGTTACCATAGAATCGTCCAGCAGTTTCATGGCCTAATTCCAACATGCAAATATGCAACAGAGAGCCAGCAGATGCACCAAGCGACTTTTTACACAAAATACCCATTAATAGTTCTCCATGTTCTACAACAACTTTGGTATCTCCTGGAGAAATCCACTTGTAAGGACCATCATCTTCTTCATCAGGATGAGTAGAGTGAGTTCGAATCATATTAACAGGACCAGGTATTATTAAAGTGAATATTTGTTTACCTGTCCATAAAGGCTGTGGTTTCAAAATGCAAGGTTGAGGAATTTTACCATCCCATGTAGGTAAAAACATAAGAAGATTCATTACTTGTTCTTTTGTTAAAAAAACATCTCTCTTAGTCATTTTTCTAACGGCAGTCAATGTGTCCTGCACAATACCCATTACAGGTTTATTAGCCTGTGGAGTTATAATTTGTCTAGGTGTTATATGAATATTTTCAACTTCAGCCCTTGTTTCCATTGATTGAGGAACATGCAAATTCATTTCATCTCCATCAAAATCAGCATTGTAAGGTGATGTGCAACTCAAATTCATACGAAACGTTGACCAAGGAAGTACCTTAACTCTGTGACCCATCATACTCATTTTGTGAAGAGTTGGTTGACGATTAAATATAACAAGGTCATCATCTCTTAGATGTCTTTCTACTTTGTAACCATAGAGTAAATGTAAATCTGAAGATTTAGGATGGAATCTTAAATCAATTCTTTCTCCGTTTTCTCTTACAATGTACTTTGCCCCAGGGTATTGTGCATTTCCTCTGCGGACAAGTTCTTGCATTCTATCAAGATTAAATGGAGTCACCAACTCTGGGAATGTCATATTTTGAGCAATTGATCTGGGAACCCCAACTTGATCTATACGTAAATTTGGATCAGGTGTGATTACTGTCCTAGCTGAGAAGTCAACACGTTTCCCCATTAGATTTCCTCGAATTCTTCCTTCTTTTCCTTTTAATCTGGCTTTGAGAGCCTTTAAGGGCTTCCCAGATTTCTGCATAGCCCTAAAAAAGCATTTAATATTATATTTTTTTAAATGGAAATTTTGTTTATTTTAAAATGCTTTTACTTAAACGTTGCATAAAAAATTACAATTTACTTTTACTTACTTGGGCATACCAGGCATGTCATTGTCAACAAAAGTAGCAACATGAAATTGTAACATTCTTATATTTTCTGCAAGGACATGAGCAGCAGCTCCAGACTGCTCATTTTTTTCCAAGTCATTGTTAGCTTTTATTATATCAGCTAGCTTGTGGGTTAAGTCATCTTGATTTTTGGCAGAGCCAAACATAACAACAGCTGGACGAACAGACAATGGAGGGACAGGCAAAACCGTCACGATCATCCAATCTGGTCTTGCAAAATTTGGATCCATACCCAAAATAAATGAATCTTCATCTGTAAATGGTTTATAAAATTAGAACATAGTCAATAAATAGAGTGGGATTACTTTGGGTTAGTTTCACCTGGATTTAACCTGGTTGTTAAGGTATCTTAGAAATGACCATATGAATGCCCTTGCTTTCATTGAAACATGAGGCTGAATTGTCAGGAAGGGTGTGAACTAAGTTTTTTATTTACACAATCAGTTATGTTCAAAGCAGATAAGAAAAAATCCTTCTAATAGTTGGTTCACTATCTAACATACTTCCTGACAAAATAGATGTTGCTTAATAGAGATGCTAGCCCACTCTTCCTAACCAATTTTCAAAATATATTCACTCTCATTTTAAACTACTTTTAAACCTGACTGTTTGAAATCAGGTTTAAAAGTAGTTTAAAATTTCACAAAGATTATTTTCCATGCAAATAACAGTGAACAAAATCAATCATAGTCAATATACCTACAGTATTGTGTTACATTATACAAAAAAATAGATGGGATAGGGTACACATAATTACCACCAGTAATATAGATGTTAATAAAATCTGCTGGTTCATGTTAATAATTTCTTAAGCACAGAATGAAAGAATAACACTTTATTTTATACATGTTGACCTACATATTGCATGTAGAATAACACTATTTTTTCAATGTGGAAGTATGGTATTCATGTTTTTGTGAGTCATAGACTATTAAATCTACTTATACCTAGTCAGGTCATAAATTCTGTCACATGTTTAATGTAAAATAATTGAAACAAGTTTATTCATTATGTAACCATTCATATACCAAAATGAACTTAACAAAACATAGATTCTTATGACACTAAAGTTTATTCAAAATGACCTCCGTGATTTTGAATACAGGCCTTCAATCTGCGCGGCCAGTCGTCTATCGCAGCACGAACGAGGTCCATGTCAATATCGGCGGCTGCCTTAATCAAGGATGTCTTGAGTGACTCCAAATTGGGATGAGGCTTTGAGCACGCCTTTTCCTCCAAGTGTTGCCATATCTTGTAATCTAACGGATTCAAATATGGACTGGAGGAAGGCCAGTCTTCGTGCCGGATGAAGTCGATTTCACGCGCCGCCAGCCAGTCTTGTGTGCTCTTCGCTCTATGAGCTGGCGCCGAATCTTGTTGGAATACCCAGTGCCTGTTATTGAATATGGTATGAGAAACAGGTTCCACAAGGTTCGTCAGGACTGTATTTTGATACACAACTGCATTCGTTTTTACACCTTTCTCACAAAAATGTACCTCTGTTAAGCCCCAATAAGAAACTCCCAACCATACCATGAGCGAGGATGGAAAATGACCTCGTTGGACACGCGGAATACGGTTGCTCGCTTCTTCACTACTGTGTGCGTACACCTTATCATTTTGTTTGTTGTAGCTCTCTTCTACGGTAAAAATTTTTTCATCCGAAAAAAGAATTTCCCGATATTTTTTTCCCGCGTACCGCTTCAACAAAGCGCGGCATCTCTTCAGTCTCAGGTCCATTAGACGAGCATTCAAACGATGTCCTGTTTTTCTTCGATATGCCCGAAGCCCTAAGTCTTCATTTAACACCCTTTTCACCGTGGTTCTGCTTAGCCCCATCTGAAGGGCCAACAGTTTCTGCTTACGTTTGGGATTTCTTTGAATTCGCGCCTTCACAGCTTTTATCACTGCTGGAGTCCTAACAGACCGAGGGCAACCACTTCTTGACCTGTCATCTACACTAGTCTTCTTCATTGTATCGTTTGATGGTACGATAAACGAATCTTTTGGTTATATTCAAATTTCTCAGTATGTTAAAAATTTGAATTGGCGCGTAACCGCAACGACGCAACGCAATAACTGCAACACGGTCTTCTTTAAGCGTCCACTCCATATTTAAAAATGAGTAAAATTCTAAAAGTATACATTTTTATTTTCATGAACAATTCGAAATTCGAATTCAATAAACTTTTTTGTGGCCAGCATTCTAAAAGAAAAGTTTTTACTGTGTGACAATACTTATGACCTGACTAGGTATGTTTAAATCTCTAGTTCATTATTTTCAATTTATTATTTTTGATATTCCAATAACTTTAGTTTTCATGGAAACCGTTGTCTGTGGTTATGTGTGATTAAACATGATGAAACCATTAAAGGTAGTTTTAATTATTTTATTAATTGACATGTATTAAGTATCTAAAACAATACTCAATCCACCACTGCGTTAGCAAAAGCTTTCAAAATTAGCATCAAAACAATACTTTCCCAATTGGCAAGGTAAAATCTCGATAGGTGTGTGCTACACTAACTGAATGCTCTATAGTGTGATGAACGTGGTAAGGTGTGCCTTCTTTGCTTAACAGACAGAAGCGAACACACTTGCAATGAAAAATGAATTTTTTTTTAATAATACTAAGCGGACATCACATTTGTTAGACCCTGGATAAGCACGTAAGCAATGCCTAAAACAAAAACTTAGCCCTAAAAAATTCAATACTTAACAGACAGTACCAAATGCCTTTGAAATTTCTTGGATTCCACACTTTTTTTTTTTTTTTTTTTTTTCTTAGATATGTGGACGATCTCACAGCCCACCTGGTGTTAAGTGGTTACTGGAGCCCATAGACATCTACAACGTAAATGCGCCACACACCTTGAGATATCGTTCTAAGGTCTCAGTATAGTCACAACGGCTGCCCCACCCTTCAAACCGAAACGCATTACTGCTTCACGGCAGAAATAGGCGGGGCGGTGGTACCTACCCGTGCGGACTCACAAGAGGTCCTACCACCAGTAATTACGCAAATTATAATTTTGGCGGGTTTGATTTTTATTGCATGATGTTATTCCTTCACCGTGGAAGTCAATCGTGAACATTTGTTGAGTACGTATTTCATTAGAAAAATTGGTACCCGCCAGCGGGATTCAGACATAGGTGCATTGCTCGATACGAATGTACCGGACGTCTTATCCTTTAGGCCACGACGACTTCAAGCCACACCAGACTTCTTCAAGAAGGCCATTAAAAAATTATCCCTAGCATCAATACCATGAGTGCATATTTTAATTAACAGACATATAAAAGTTTATAGTATTCTGTAAACTGAACAGCAACTTCATATATAGTATAGACTAAAGATAGACCTTATATAAAACACAGCATTAGCTTAGAAAATCATCTGTGATACTTCATAAATAATAATAAAACAAGATTATTTTAATTTGCTAGTAAAATTTTACACATCATACCTGTTATATGTTTCAAAATTTCCCATACTCTTTCTGCCGAGACAAAAATTTTCTTTTCTTGTGTATCTTCATTAGCATGTTTCCACTCAGCTGTGAGCTCTAGACCTTGTCGTCTAATAGAGGGTTGATAATGCCCACAACCACCATGACCAGACCCTCTTTTACCTTCTTCACCTTCTTTCCCAATATCCATGTCTTCACCACCTTCACATATATTTTTTCCTTTGCACAGATCATAAACATAGGTCAACCGTTTGCGGGGTTGGCCCTTGGATTTCATTATAACTTCTTTTATCTTTGGATTTGTCTAAACAACAAATTTAACCAAGTCATCTACATGTAATTCTAAAATATTAAACAAATGTAATTGTTGATAGTAAAATGGTGATACTTACAGGGCTGACAAGCAGCTTTGAACAATAAAAGCATACACATCTGAGTATTTTTATTGTTTTTGTTATGAAACCAATATGGAAAACTGGTTTAGCTAAATCAATGTGCCCAAAGTGTCCTGGACATTCTGTCATATTCCCAGCACACGTTTGACACCGTGAGCTTCTGTCAATTACCCCTTGTCGAGGATCCATAAGACCGCCAAGCTTCGGTCTTCCACCTTCCATGGTCTCCGGGAATCGAATCCCTCCCTCAGTAACTGACATGCGTCGCTGTAAATCATAATTTTTACATCTATATCAAATCAAAATAGAAAGTGAACAGACGCAGTTTCAAAGTAATCCAACGTTAATAGTGTTGTTTTTTCAAGTATTTATCACTGTGATGACCGTTCTGTTTTGGTAAGCCTTTATCAATTTTCGTAGCTGATGATCTTCATCATGTCGCTGTTGTGTAGCACAATACCTAATCAACTAAATCAATGTAGGGGCGCAACGCAGACTCACTATTCTACTATAGGCACTTCCTAAATCAAGTAAATGTTTCTAATATGACTGATTTGTTGGTAAATAAAACCACGCAATAACTTACAATTTCATCTGGGGATAGTATTCCAAACTGTACTCTTTTTACTTGACGCAAAGGCGCCTTAGAATCATTCGCCGTCGCCATCTTGACGGCAAATGTGAACCATAGTGGTTTATTTTTTTTAGGGTCGTTTCCTTTTTTTATTTATCCACTTGATTAACAAAAGGAACACAGTCCATACAGTCAAATATTTAGTTTAGAACGGAAATAAGTGCTCTAATTTAGACGAAACATGAAATTATATTTCATTGATGCTATTATATTCAAGATATTATAGATCAACATATATTCAAGATGCTATTGCATCTTAGTAATTTAAATGTTATTTAGAAAAACCCAGTAATTTGCGTCCAGAGTAGTTGTTCTATTTTATAGAACTGATCTCGCATAACTACAGAATATGTAATACTTAATGTATGGCAGCCCATCATTTTTATGAATTTAAAGACTCAACGGCTCTTTAAAAATTATAATGCATCGGTCAGTGTCACCGATCAGTACATCATGGTAGTTTTCCAATTACAGCACTAGAGCGCATTATGCGGCATAATGCTCAACGTTGAATGTTCCAACTACAGCAACGCTTCGCACAATCGAGCACTCTCAAAAGTACTGCCTGTCATCAGATATTTTATTAATAGCTCAAATAACTCATTTGTTTCATTATCATATATATTTTCAATAAATATATCACTTGATAATGAAATAATTGATTGATTTGAACTCGGAGCACTCGATAAATCATCGTCATCACTATCATCTGGATAAGATGATTCAATTAAAGAGTATATACTTTTCTTGGATCTCATTTAAAAAAAATTACGTAAAAAACGTAAAAAAATGGTAATGAAATAATCAAAATCCAAATTACTTAAAATAACCGTAAATAGTTTTCAACCAATTATTATTGTTTACCACAATAGTTATACATTAATGAGGTTGCTAACTCCATGAATTTTTTTCAACACTGCCTTAAAGGCTTATTACACTTGGCTAAATTTAGTCGACTAAATTCAGTCGCTACTGAATTCAGTGAAGTGTAATAGCATTCAGTAAGTTAGCCTACTAAGTTCAGTGGCAAGGATGGTTTCTGACTGACTAAATCATTTAGAAGCCTAATTAGAAACGCATTTAGGAAGGTGTAATCGCATTTAGTTACTTACCGCTTTCAGTTGTCCCATAGCTCTCAGTGCGTGAGGACGTTTTAGTTTGTTTTTTACTCCCGAATAAAAAAAGTATTTATTTCAGTCACCTTTATTTAATGTGCCAGACATTTATAAATAGCCCGACATGTTTCAGGGACAATTTTTGTCAGCAGGGGTTGGGATATTAAAGAACTAAATTTTAAATCTTGATACGAATTTCCTGTTGCAAGAAATCCTAATGTTAACCAATCTTTCTTTTGGACTTGTACTATCTCGTAGAATAGTATCCTGCTTCTGAATAAACGGTGTCACCAGGTTTAACATTAGGTCAAACGATCTCGAATCCATTCGTGGATAATTTCTGAAGTCTGCTGGTTCTAAATCACTCATAATCTTCATATTTGCTAACTTTCCGCGCAGCAATAAATATTTCTTTACCCGTATTCTTCTTTTTTCTATTCTTTTTTTTCGTTTCAATTGAGCCGACAGCGAGGGCTACACCAAGGCCATTTTTTTGTTGTCTAGACAATACTGGGGCCATCCTCTTACACACACGACACGTCCTACTTCGTCGCGTTTAAATTAACAATTGATTCAGTAACTGAATTTAGAACAGTGTAATCAGAAGCTTCTAAATTTGCTTCTGAATTCAGTCGACTAAAGAACAATGGCAATTTTTTACCTGAATGTTTTAAAAGGCGTCTTAGATTAAGACATAAACGAAACTTCATCATTTTATTTGCTCGTTTTTTATACGATGTTAGATTTACGTGGCAAAGCCACGAAAAAATGATAATTTAATAAGCTTTTAATCCGATTTTTGTGTACTTCCGGTTTAATACATTTGTAAAGGATGGCATTTATACTATTGGCACAAAAAAGCAATATTTTTTGATAATGAATAATATTCATAAAGTATTTAAAATGAAAATAATAATATTAATTATCCTTTGTTACAATTAGTACTTAATCAAATAACTAAATATGTAATAGTAATGGCAGCACTGCAGATGACAATGATTTTAGCAGTATGACAACTGATATAATGAGGTGAATGAAGTTAGCCCCTCAAAAAAATTTTTTTTTCCTATTTTATACTTATTTTCTGTTAATTCGTTTGTTCATCATTTGTTCATGATTGTTCACTGTTAATAATTGTTTGTTCTGCATTTATTTATTTTAAAAAAATATTTAAAAATATACCTACAAGTTAGCCCCTCTAATGCAATTTTTAATATTTTTTCATCCTTAATGACTCGTAAATATTCATTTTCGATTGTTCTTACATAAAACACGTTTGTTCTCTTTCGAAATTACTCGTTTTTTGTTTAATTTACTATTTTTATTAGTTGAATAAATGTATGCAAAATATGTGTACTGCGCATGCGTCAACTATAATGCCTAAACTTTCTACGCGGTTTTAATCGTGAAAAAAAAAACAAATATAAATTCTGAAGGAGCAATTAATTGGTATACAGTTTAATTAAAAAATAAATAAATGAAATAATGTGCATTGGCGTTAAGTTAGACCAAATACATTTTTTCCATCCTCTTACCTATCGTATTAAAATGTTATTTTACTAATGTTAGGAATATAATTTCGACTGTGTAAAAAAGTTATTATAATGTATACCTATATTATCTCTTGAAAGATAAATAATGAACATATTTACTTATTTGTTTATATTACCTATGTGAACTCCCTATCTTTTTTATACCTTCATAACGATAAGTAGGAGGATGGAAAAAATGTATTTGGTCTAACTTAACGCCAATGCACATTATTTCATTTTTTTTTTTTTTTTTAATTAAACTGTATACCAATTAATTTCTCCTTCAGGATTTATATTTGTTTTTTTTTCACGATTAAAACCGCGTAGAAAGTTTAGGCATTATAGTTGACGCATGCGCAGTACACATATTTTGCATACATTTATTCAACTAATAAAAATAGTAAATTAAACAAAAAACGAGTAATTTCGAAAGAGAACAAACGTGTTTTATATAAGAACAATCGAAAATGAATATTTACGAGTCATTAAGGATGAAAAAATATTAAAAATTGCATTAGAGGGGCTAACTTGTAGGTATATTTTTAAATATTTTTTAAAAATAAATAAATGCAGAACAAACAATTATTAACAGTGAACAATCATGAACAAATGATGAACAAACGAATTAATAGAAAATAAGTATAAAATAGGAAAAAAAAATTTTTTTGAGGGGCTAACTTCATTCACCTGATATAATGCGCATGATTATGCCCGTCCATAAGGCTCGTGAGTGGAAGAGAGAGCGAAATACTCGCTTCACCGCTCCGATTTTTTATGACCCAAACTGCACGGACAAAATAATTCTACTATAGTAAATTAGCTTTGTAAGCCTTCGTTTGTCGCAAATATGTGACTAATTCCTTCAAAATGTTAAAAGTACCTATCTCTGACACACATTTTTACACATTTACAAAGACGAAAGTACAAGCTATATAATATGTAAATGTACTTACCTAGGTAGCTCTGCAATTGCTAAGGGTACCTACTCGAGTACTATTAGAGGTGTATCCTTGGTTCATCTATGATAATGAAATTAAAAATGTTATTTATACATATCGTTTACCTATTTTTTCAATTTGTTAAAGTCCGTGCCTACAAAAATCAGAGACATCTATTTATTGATAGATAACCTCAAATTATAAAGTAAACACGTTGATATCTTTTTTTTGTGACTTTCTAATACCAAAAATATTTCTGATTAAGTTTAAGCTATGTTATTCCTATCGTTTTAGTATTTTTTTGTTTCAAGACGCCTTAAATAGATATCAGGTAAAATGTTGTATAGAAAGCTGTCATTGTTCTTTAGCCAAGTGTAATAAAGTTTTTAGCGCACTCTGCTGATGCATTTGAAAACTAATTCACGTTCCAATTAAGCTTCAAAATTATTCGGCATTGTGTGCCACTGAGTCGCATTAGGCTCTGTAATTGGAAAACTACCCATGCAATCGCAATTTTAGTGCATTATGAGGTCAAGTTTACCACAAGACACTCTGGGCTTAAAATCACTATTTATTTCGGCAATCACTTTAAACTAGACGTAATAAAAATAAATTTAAGTCTAATAGGCACGATTTAAGACAGTGGAATTATAAAAGAGCTAAATAGCAATTCTGGTTTCAACCCATTGCAGAATTTTTTCCATGAGTGAGTGTGACTCATGAATAAGCTCACGGCTCATTCGCTTTTAAGTGGTTACCAGAATCCACATAGACATCAAAACATGAATGCAACTCTATTTGGAATCTCTGGGCTTACGGAGGCTCATCGGATTTTTTCTGTTTTGTACGGTATGTTCCATGGCAAATGATCTGAGTATTTTTTGAGATGATCAACCACCGGAGTATAGTTCATCCACACTTTCATTCACAGTGTGCTTCGATAATTTTTTTGGACTTGGCTGTCTTCGTGGTATTTTTGGTGTCCATGGGCGACGGTGATTTCTTACCAACAATTTGGCCGCACGCCGCAGTATTCCTAAAATGACAATAAAAAATCCCACCTTGAGACATGCGGTTGAAATCTCAATTATCATTATGTTATGATTGTTCCATCCGTCAAACTGGAACACATGACTGCTTGTCGGCAAAAATAGACATGACGTTTTATGCCTGAAGAAGCAATAAGCGTAAAAATAATAAGTACTGAGATTTTTAACTTTTCGAATGGCCATCGACTGCTTCGTGGGTGCCACAGATTAATTTATGCGAAAAAAAGTCAAAGATTGCAGACTAGTAATTTTGTTTATAATATTTTTAAATAAAATACTTTGGCAGTGGACTTTTTGTAGGATCCCGAGATGTTACGTCCAGCCGCTTTGTTTTATTTTCCCACATTTGTGCACTTTCACAGATACTAAATAGTTAATAAACCACCGTCACTAAACATTTAAACCTGAAGAAACACTAAATAGACAAAATAAAAGAATTCACACAACTTTACTCCTCACGTTCCCGCCAAAAAATCCCTTGTGTAAGTAGGCATATTTTTCGATTTCTTGTACCTACTTATCGGCTGGTAGCCTACAGGACTATTCCAAGTACACGCGGAGAGGTAGGTGAGCTTACGGACTCAACCTGAATTTGATAACACTAGCCCTAGCAAGGGTAGTGCATCGCAGAATCTACCATCGGATCGGAGTCGCGACCCAGTGACATGATCCGACTAGAAACTCATTGGGTTGTGTCTATGGGCTAGGTTGCATGTCGAACTCTTCACCACTTTCGTTGACAAGTTCGATGAGAACTATGATGAGCACACTACTTACTGGCACTCCCATGTTGTAGTAGGTATTTAAACAGTTGTGCCATATTTTGTCGAACACTTTCACGATATTAAAGAGGGCTCCTGTGAGAACGGAGTCTTTGTCTATTTAGTGATACTAAGATGCAGAAGTGATATTGTGCATCGAAGGTATCCATATTCATTCATTCATTCATTCAGGTCAAAAGTAAAATACTCAAAAGAGAAATATGAACTGACGGGCCATAAAAACTAAATTTATGACACTAAAAACATTAAAATAGTATATAACAAGATCAGTAATGCGGCATTAAAGTTTTAAAAATAGTTCTCAATAATTTAAATAATATTAAGATTTAACAGATTAATTTTCAGTAAATAAAAATGTTGAATGGGCAATTTTATTATTTATGTAATTTTTATTATTTTAAATAAATAGGTACACTTTGGCAAAAAAACTTCGATCTTGACTTAATCATATATATGTGCTTGCAAATACAATTTTGTTCCAAATATTTAAACTTTACTACTATTATTTGACTTTGAACTAAATTCTAGAAAATCTTTTAGTAGTGTTGTCCGCCTTTTTTCTGCTATATCCATTTGATTTTCCAAGTCACCCCTATGGGTTGTTTCAGCCCTTTCAATCTTCCATGACAAATTCTCTATCTCAGCTTCAAGTTGAGCCTGTAAAATGAACACGAAATATAAAACAAAATGAAATAATACAAAAAAAAAAAAATTATTTGTTTAATCACAGCTTTTTTTCCCTACTTAAGCTGAAAGCCTCGAGAGGCTATATCAGCGTAATCTTAACTAGTACGTGAGCTCACGGGGCTCAAACCTGACGACATTGCTAACACGAAACCTAGCAAGAGCCGTGCTTCGCAGAATCTACCACCGGATCGGAAACGCGACCAACTGAGAAGATCGGGTGAGAAACTTAGTGGGTTGTGTCTGAGGGTTAATTTACTCGTCAAGCCCTTCGTCGCAAGCGACGGGTTCGACGAGAACGATGACCGGGATCACAACAATATATGTATACCACTATCAAACCTATTTTTGTGGCAGTAATACATTCCAGTTTGTAGTGTGAGAGACATTTTAAAATACAAATGACCACCTATCTTGAGATATGAAGTCCAAGTCTCAAATGCCTGTAAAATTTCAATAGGCATATTATTACTCGTTAGGAGTACATTGAACATGTACATGACCACAAAACCGTGACTTCAGAAAGACTTTATAAAATATTGAAATTTTCAAACATTTTTATTACAAGCTATAGAATGTAGTCATTTGTGTTATTATTCTCTACTTCCAGTCTTTGAAGCTCTGTAAAGAGCTCAACCATAGAAAATAGAAATTATTCACGGATTTTAATTTTAACCTTAGTTTTCATTATTATGTATTTAACAAGCCAGAGCGCTGTGGTAACAAAATGATGTCTGACAAAATGTTATTCTAGAAAATGTCAGCAGTCTTTTGGTGCACATGAAGAGATGGACTGGGTAACTATACAATATTGTTTATTTATGGATCATCATATTGGCTGTGTAAATATTTAAGTCACACATTCTAAAGTAAACTTAGTTTATGACTGTTTGTTGTCCTCAATGTCCTAAATGTTAAAGGAGTATACCAGATAAGGTCACAGCTTGAGTGCAGACATGATAGTAACTGTAACCGTTATTATTATTATTAATCATTGTATCTGTACTTCAGCTTAGTGACAAGTGTATTGGAATATGGCAGTCCAATATGGTCCCCTAATTACAGAGTGCACATTAACACTATTGATCGTGTGCAAATGAAGTGTTTAAGGTTATTAAGTTATCTTATACAACCAGGCCGCTCTGAACTTAAATACGAGCAAAGACTATT